>NW_027002843.1:0-95056 GCF_036934945.1 Oncorhynchus masou masou | reverse complement strand
TGATACTGATACGGCATGCGGTCTTAATACTCGATGTAAAGCAGAGCAATAAGGATAATATTGACGATAATGTAGCAGAGCACATGGTTCATATTACTACTGATAATGTAGCAGAGCACATGGTTCATATTACTACTGATAATGTAGCAGAGCACATGGTTCATATTACTACTGATAATGTAGCAGAGCACATGGTTCATATTAACTGATACTAATAATGTAGCAGAGCACATGGTTCATATTAATACTGATAATGTAGCAGAGCACATGGTTCATATTACTACTGATAATGTAGCAGAGCACATGGTTCATATTAATACTGATAATGTAGCAGAGCACATGGTTCATATTAATACTGATAATGTAGCAGAGCACATGGTTACATATTAATACTGATACTAATAATGTAGCAGAGCACATGGTTCATATTAACTACTGATAATGTAGCAGAGCACATGGTTAATATTAATACTGATAATGTAGCAGAGCACATGGTTCATATTAATACTGATAATGTAGCAGAGCACATGGTTCATATTAATACTGAATAATGTAGCAGAGCACATGGTTAATATTAATACTGATAATGTAGCAGAGCACATGGTTCATATTACTACTGATAATGTAGCAGAGCACATGGTTAATATTACATACTGATAATGTAGCAGAGCACATGGTTCATATTACTACTGATAATGTAGCAGAGTACATGGTTCATAGTCTACTATACTGATAATGTAGCAGAGCACATGGTTCATATTAATACTGATAATGTAGCAGAGCACATGGTTCATATTAATACTGATACTAATAATGTAGTAGAGCACATGGTTCATATTAATACTGATAATGTAGCAGAGCACATGGTTCATATTAATACTGATAATGTAGCAGAGCACATGGTTCAATATTAATACTAATAATGTAGCAGAGCACATGGTTCATATTACATACTAATAATGTAGCAGAGCACATGGTTCATATTAATACTGATACTAATAATGTAGCAGAGCACATGGTTAATATTAATACTAATAATGTAGCAGAGCACATGGTTCATATTAATACTGATACTGATAATGTAGCAGAGCACATGGTTCATATTACTACTGATAATGTAGCAGAGCACATGGTTCATATTACTACTGATAATGTAGCAGAACACATGGTTCATATTAATACTGATAATGTAGCAGAGCACATGGTTCATATATTAATACTGATAATGTAGCAGAGCACATGGTTCATATTAATACTGATAATGTAGCAGAGCACATGGTTCATATTAATACTGATAATGTAGCAGAGCACATGGTTCATATTACTACTGATAATGTAGCAGAGCACATGGTTCATATTAATACTGATAATGTAGCAGAGCTACATGGTTACATATTAATACTGATACTAATAATGTAGCAGAGCACATGGTTCATATTACTACTGATAATGTAGCAGAGCACATGGTTCATATTACTACTGATACTAATAATGTAGCAGAGCACATGGTTCATATTAATACTGATAATGTAGCAGAGCACATGGTTCATATTAATACTGATAATGTAGCAGAGCACATGGTTCATATTAATACTGATAATGTAGCAGAGCACATGGTTCATATTAACTACTGATAATGTAGCAGAGCACATGGTTCATATTACTACTGATAATGTAGCAGAGCACATGGTTCATATTAATACTGATAATGTAGCAGAGCACATGGTTAATATTAATACTGATAATGTAGCAGAGCACATGGTTATATACTAATAATGTAGCAGAGCACATGGTTCATATTAATACTGATAATGTAGCAGAGCACATGGTTCATATTACTACTGATAATGTAGCAGAGCACATGGTTCATATTAATACTGATACTAATAATGTAGCAGAGCACATGGTTCATATTACTACTGATAATGTAGCAGAGCACATGGTTAATATTAATACTGATAATGTAGCAGAGCACATGGTTCATATTACTACTGATAATGTAGCAGAGCATGGTTAATATTAATACTAATAATGTAGCAGAGCACATGGTTAATATTAATACTGATAATGTAGCAGAGCACATGGTTCATATTACTACTAATAATGTAGCAGAGCACATGGTTAATATTACTACTGATACTAATAATGTAGCAGAGCACATGGTTCATATTACTACTGATAATGTAGCAGAGCACATGGTTCATATTAATACTAATAATGTAGCAGAGCACATGGTTCATATTAATACTAATAATGTAGCAGAGCATATTAATACTGATAATGGTTCATATTAATATTAATACTAATAATGTAGCAGAGCACATGGTTAATATTAATACTGATAATGTAGCAGAGCACATGGTTCATATTAATACTGATAATGTAGCAGAGCACATGGTTACATTAATACTAATAATGTAGCAGAGCACATGGTTCATATTAATACTAATAATGTAGCAGAGCACATGGTTCATATTAATACTGATAATGTAGCAGAGCACATGGTTCATATTACTACTGATAATGTAGCAGAGCACATGGTTCATATTACTACTAATAATGTAGCAGAGCACATGGTTCATATTAATACTGATAATGTAGCAGAGGTTCACATGGTTCATATTAATACTGATAATGTAGCAGAGCACATGGTTCATATTACTACTGATAATGTAGCAGAGCACATGGTTCATATTACTACTGATAATGTAGCAGAGCACATGGTTCATATTAATACTTTGATACTAATAATGTAGCAGAGCACATGGTTAATATTAATACTAATAATGTAGGCAGAGCACATGGTTAATATTAATACTGATAATGTAGCAGAGCACATGGTTAATATTAATACTGATAATGTAGCAGAGCACATGGTTAATATTAATACTATATAATGTAGCAGAGCACATGGTTAATATTAATACTAATAATGTAGCAGAGCACATGGTTCATATTAATACTGATAATGTAGCAGAGCACATGGTTAATATTACTACTGATAATGTAGCAGAGCACATGGTACTCATAATTAATACTGATAATGTAGCAGAGCACATGGTTCATATTACTACTGATAATGTTTAAAAAAACTACAGTTATACTTCAGAATTAGTATCATACACAGGCAGTAGGATCAGACAGACAGACAGACAGACAGACAGACAGACAGACAGACAGACAGACAGACAGACAGACAGTGGGATCGGCTGCTGTCTTATATCCACTCTGTGAGACAGAACACCCTCTCAGATGATGAAATCTGAGGTAACGACAGAGGCAATCTAACTAAATATCTCCATTTTAAAAAAAAGACGTCACGAATCTCACAGGATCAAAAAGTGGATACAATTCTTTCAAAGAAAGAAGGAGAACAGAAAGACAGTAATTAAAAGACGTGGTACCTTGTCCCAGACCTGCTGTTTTTGACACTCTCTCTCTCTACTGCACCTGCTGTCTCTAACTCTGAATGATCGGCAATGAAAAGCCAACTGACATTTCCTCCTGAGGTGCTGACCTGTTGCGCCCTCTACAACCACTGTGATTATTACTATTTGACCCTGCTGGTCACCTATGAACATTTGAACATCTTGGCCATGTTATGTTACAACTCCACCCGGCCACCCCTCATAGCCTGGTTCCTCTCTAGGTTTCTTCCTAGCTTGGCCTTTCTCGGGACTACTAGTCTAGGGACTACTAGCCACACTGAAACGATCCCCCTAGCTAAATATACCTCCAGTCACAGCCACTATCTGTCCCCCAGCTAAATATACCCCCAGACACAGCCACTACCTGTCCCCCAGCTAAATATACCTCCAGTCACAGCCACTACCTGTCCCCCAACTAAATATACCCCCAGTCACAGCCACTACCTGTCCCCCAGCTAAATATACCTCCAGTCACAGCCACTACCTGTCCCCCAGCTAAATATACCTCAGTCACAGCCACTATCTGTCCCCCAGCTAAATATACCCCCAGTCACAGCCACTACCTGTACCCCAGCTAAATATACCTCTCCAGTCACAGCCACTACCTGTCCCCCAGCTAAATATACCTCCAGTCACAGCCACTACCTGTCCCCCAGCTAAATATACCCCCAGTCACAGCCACTACCTGTCCCCCAGCTAAATATACCTCCAGTCACAGCCACTACCTGTCCCTCCAAATATACACAGCCACTACCTGTCCCCCAGCTAAATATACCTCCAGTCACAGCCACTACCTGTCCCCCAGCTAAATATACCTCCAGTCACAGCCACTACCTGTCCCCCAGTCACAGCCACTACCTGTCCCAGCTAAATATACCTCCAGTCACAGCCACTACCTGTCCCCCAGCTAAATATACTCCCCCAGTCACAGCCACTACCTGTCCCCCAGCTAAATATACCCCCAGTCACAGCCACTACCTGTCCCCCAGTCACAACTATGTCCCCCAGCTAAATATACTCCAGACACAGCCACTACCTGTCCCCCAGCTAAATATACCTCCAGTCACAGCCACTACCTGTCCCCCAGTCACAGCCACTACCTGTCCCCCACCTAAATATGCCCCCAGTCACAGCCACTACCTGTCCCCCAGCTAAATATACCCCCAGTCACAGCCACTACCTGTCCCCCAGCTAAATATACCCCAGTCACAGCCACTACCTGTCCCCCAGCTAAATATACCCCCAGTCACAGCCACTACCTGTCCCCCAGCTAAATATACCTCCAGTCACAGCCACTACCTGTCCCCCAGCTAAATATACCCCAGTCACAGCCACTACCTGTCCCCCAGCTAAATATACCCCAGTCACAGCCACTACCTGTCCCCCAGCTAAATATACCTCCAGTCACAGCCACTACCTGTCCCCCAGCTAAATATACCTCCAGTCACAGCCACTAACTGTCCCCCAGCTAAATATACCTCCAGTCACAGCCACTACCTGTCCCCAGCTAAATATACCTCCCAGTCAGCCACTACCTGTCCCCCAGCTAAATATACCTCCAGTCACAGCCCCCACTACCTGTCCCCAGTCTGTACTACCTGTCCCCCAGTCACAGCCACTACCTGTCCCCCAACTAAATATACCCCCAGTCACAGCCACTACCTGTCCCCCAGGTAAATATACCTCCAGTCACAGCCACTACCTGTCCCCCAGGTAAATATACCTCCAGTCACAGCCACTACCTGTCCCCCAGCTAAATATACCCCCAGTCACAGCCACTACCTGTCCCCCAGCTAAATATACCCCCAGTCACAGCCACAACCTGTCCCCCAGCTAAATATACCTCCAGACACAGCCACTACCTGTCCCCCAGCTAAATATACCTCCAGTCACAGCCACTACCTGTCCCCCAGTCACAGCCACTACCTGTCCCCCAGCTAAATATACCCCCAGTCACAGCCACTACCTGTCCCCCAGCTAAATATACCTCCCCCAGTCACAGCCACTACCTGTCCCCCAGCTAAATATACCTCCAGTCACAGCCACTACCTGTCCCCCAGCTAAATATACCTCCAGACACAGCCACTACCTGTCCCCCAGCTAAATATACCTCCAGTCACAGCTACTACCTGTCCCCCAGCTAAATATACCCCCAGTCACAGCCACTACCTGTCCCCTAGCTAAATATACCTCCAGTCACAGCTACTACCTGTCCCCCAGTCACAGCCACTACCTGTCCCCCAGCTAAATATACCCCCAGTCACAGCCACTACCTGTCCCCCAGCTAAATATACCCCCAGTCACAGCCACTACCTGTCCCCCAGCTAAATATACCTCCAGTCACAGCCACTACCTGTCCCCCAGCTAAATATACCTCCAGTCACAGCCACTACCTGTCCCCCAGCTAAATATTCCCCCAGTCACAGCCACTACCTGTCCCCCAGCTAAATATACCTCCAGTCACAGCCACTACCTGTACACCAGCTAAATATACCCCAGTCACAGCCACTGCCTGTCCCCCAGTCACAGCCACTATCTGTCCCCCAGCTAAATATACCCCCAGTCACAGCCACTACCTGTCCCCCAGCTAAATATACCTCCAGTCACAGCCACTACCTGTCCCCCAGTCACAGCCACTACCTGCCCCCCAGCTAAATATACCTCCAGTCACAGCCACTACCTGTCCCCCAGTCACAGCCACTATCTGTCCCCCAGCTAAATATACCCCCAGTCACAGCCACTACCTGTCCCCCAGTCACAGCCACTACCTGTCCCCCAGCTAAATATACCTCCAGACACAGCCACTACCTGTCCCCCAGTCACAGCCACTACCTGTCCCCCCAGTCACAGCCACTACCTGTCCCCCAGTCACAGCCACTACCTGTCCCCCCAGTCACAGCCACTACCTGTCCCCCCAGTCACAGCCACTACCTGTCCCCCAGCTAAATATACCCCCAGTCACAGCCACTACCTGTCCCCAGTCACAGCCACTACCTGCCCCCAGCTAAATATACCTCCAGTCACAGCCACTACCTGCCCCCAGCTAAATAAACCTCCAGACACAGCCACTACCTGTCCCCCCAGTCACAGCCACTACCTGTCCCCCAGTCACAGCCACTACCTGTCCCCCCAGTCACAGCCACTACCTGTCCCCCAGTCACAGCCACTACCTGTCCCCCAGCTAAATATACCTCCAGTCACAGCCACTACCTGTCCCCCAGCTAAATATACCTCCAGTCACAGCCACTACCTGTCCCCCAGCTAAATATACCTCCAGTCACAGCCACTACCTGTCCCCCAGCTAAATATACCTCCAGTCACAGCCACTAACTGTCCCCCAGCTAAATATACCTCCAGTCACAGCCACTACCTGTCCCCCAGTCACAGCCACTACCTGTCCCCCAGGTAAATATACCCCCAGACACAGCCACTACCTGTCCCCCAGGTAAATATACCCCCAGTCACAGCCACTACCTGTCCCCCAGTCACAGCCACTACCTGTCCCCCAGGTAAATATACCTCCAGACACAGCCACTACCACTTCCACCATTGGGGTACCAGGATCAGAGAAGAGTTTGGACAGGTCTGGACGGGACAGAGAAGAGTTTGGACAGGGCTGAACGGGACAGAGAAGAGTTTGGACAGGGCTGAACGGGAGATACCCTCATGTTGGGGATTGGAGGGCCAAGAGACCAGAGGTGGCAGAACGGAGTACTCAGGGTTTTGGGTGTCGAGTTTTGAGCAGAGCCTGAAGGAAGGGATGGGGCAGCTCCTCTCACTGCTTTGCAGGCCAGTAACCATCAACACCTAGAGACCCCATATAGGACCATGTTACAACACAACCATCAACACCTAGAGACCCCATATAGGACCATGTTATAACACAACCATCAACACCTAGAGACCCCATATAGGACCATGTTACAACACAACCATCAACACCTAGAGACCCCATATAGGACCATGTTACAACACAACCATCAACACCTAGAGACCCCATATAGGACCATGTTACAACACAACCATCAACACCTAGAGACCCCATATAGGACCATGTTACAACACAACCATCAACACCTAGAGACCCCATATAGGACCAGGTTACAACACAACCATCAACACCTAGAGACCCCATATAGGACCATGTTACAACACAACCATCAACACCTAGAGACCCCATATAGGACCATGTTACAACACAACCATCAACACCTAGAGACCCCATATAGGACCATGTTACAACACAACCATCAACACCTAGAGACCCCATATAGGACCATGTTACAACACAACCATCAACACCTAGAGACCCCATATAGGACCATGTTACAACACAACCATCAACACCTAGAGACCCCATATAGGACCATGTTACAACACAACCATCAACACCTAGAGACCCCATATAGGACCATGTTACAACACAACCATCAACACCTAGAGACCCCATATAGGACCATGTTACAACACAACCATCAACACCTAGAGACCCCATATAGGACCATGCTACAACACAACCATCAACACCTAGAGACCCCATATAGGACCATGTTACAACACAACCATCAACACCTAGAGACCCCATATAGGACCATGTTACAACACAACCATCAACACCTAGAGACCCCATATAGGACCATGTTACAACACAACCATCAACACCTAGAGACCCCATAAAGGACCATGTTACAACACAACCATCAACACCTAGAGACCCCATAAAGGACCATGGGTTGATGATGAATCATCAACGCTCAGGGTTGAGGGACAGACGTCCCATCTCAGGGAGGGGACACCCCCAGGCAGGGACACAGACCTACTCAGGCAGGTAGACACCCCCAGGCAGGGAGACAGACCTACTCAGCCAGGTAGACACCCCCAGGCAGGGACACAGACCTACTCAGGCAGGTAGACACCCCCAGGCAGGGAGACAGACCTACTTAGCCAGGTAGACACCCCCAGGCAGGGAGACAGACCTACTCAGCCAGGTAGACACCCCCAGGCAGGGACACAGACCTACTCAGCCAGGTAGACACCCCCAGGCAGGGACACAGACCTACTCAGGCAGGTAGACACCCCAGGCAGGGACACAGACCTACTCAGGCAGGTAGACACCCCCAGGCAGGGACACAGACCTACTCAGCCAGGTAGACACCCCCAGGCAGGGACACAGACCTAGTCAGCCAGGTAGACACCCCCAGGCAGGGACACAGACCTAGTCAGCCAGGTAGACACCCCCAGGCAGGGACACAGACCTACTTAGCCAGGTAGACACCCCCAGGCAGGGAGACAGGCCTACTCAGCCAGGTAGACACCCCCAGGCAGGGACACAGACCTACTTAGCCAGGTAGACACCCCCAGGCAGGGACACAGACCTACTTAGCCAGGTAGACACCCCCAGGCAGGGAGACAGGCCTACTCAGCCAGGTAGACACCCCCAGGCAGGGACACAGACCTACTCAGCCAGGTAGACACCCCCAGGGAGGGAGACAGACCTACTCAGCCAGGTAGACACCCCCAGGCAGGGATACAGACCTACTCAGCCAGGTAGACACCCCCAGGCAGGGACACAGACCTACTTAGCCAGGTAGACACCCCCAGGCAGGGACACAGACCTACTCAGCCAGGTAGACACCCCCAGGGAGGGGAGACAGACCTACTCAGCCAGGTAGACACCCCCAGGCAGGGACACAGACCTACTCAGCCAGGTAGACACCCCCAGGGAGGGAGACAGACCTGAGGCAGCCAGGTAGACACCCCCAGGCAGGGACACAGACCTACTCAGCCAGGTAGACACCCCCAGGCAGGGAGACAGGCCTACTCAGCCAGGTAGACACCCCCAGGAGAGAGAGAAGCTTTGAGCTTGGCTCACCCTGCCTTACTAAAGGGAAGGAAACAACCGAGGCAGACCTGAGAGGCGATAGCAGAGAAACAACCGAGGCAGACCTGACAGGCAATAGCAGAGAACAACCGAGGCAGACCAGAGAGGCAATAGCAGAGAAACAACCGAGGCAGACCTGACAGGCAATAGCAGAGAACAACCGAGGCAGACCAGAGAGGCAATAACAGAGAAACAACCGAGGCAGACCTGAGAGGCGATAGCAGATAAAAAAGAGTCAGACCTGAGAGGCGATAACAGAGAAACAACCGAGGCAGACCTGAGAGGCGATAGCAGATAAAAAAGAGTCAGACCTGAGAGGCGATAGCAGAGAAACAAGAGTCAGACCTGAGAGGCGATAGCAGAGAAACAACCGAGGCAGACCAGAGAGGCGATAACAGAGAAACAACCGAGGCAGACATGAGAGGCGATAGCAGAGAAACAAGAGTCAGACCAGAGAGGCGATAACAGAGAAACAACCGAGGCAGACCAGAGAGGCGATAACAGAGAAACAAGAGTCAGACCAGAGGCGATACCAGAGAAACAACCGAGGCAGACCGAAGTCTCGATAACAGAGAAACAAGAGTCAGACCTGAGAGGCTATAGCAGAGAAACAACCGAGGCAGACTAGAGAGGCGATAGCAGAGAAAACAACCGAGGCAGACCAGAGGGCGATAGCAGAGAAACAACCGAGGCAGACCAGAGAGGCGATAGCAGAGAAACAACCGAGGCAGACCAGAGAGGCGATAGAGAGAAAAAAACCGAGGCAGACTAGAGAGGCAATAGCAGAGAAACAACCGAGGCAGACCAGAGAGGCGATAGCAGAGAAACAACCGAGGCAGACCAGAGAGGCGATAGCAGAGAAACAACCGATGCAGACTAGAGAGGCGATAGCAGAGAAACAACCGAGGCAGACCAGAGAGGCGATAGCAGAGAAACAACCGAGGCAGACCAGAGAGGAGATAGCAGAGAAACAACCGAGGCAGACTAGAGAGGCGATAGCAGAGAAACAACCGAGGCAGACCAGAGATGCGATAGAGAGAACAACCGAGGCAGACCAGAGAGGCGATAGCAGAGACACAACCGAGGCAGACCAGAGAGGCGATAGCAGAGAAACAACCGAGGCAGACCAGAGAGGCGATAGCAGAGAAACAACCGAGGCAGACCTGACAGGCGATAGCAGAGAAACAACCGAGGCAGACCTGAGAGGCGATAGCAGAGAAACAACCGAGGCAGACCAGAGAGCGATAGCAGAGAAACAAGACACACCCAAAGCAATGATAAACAGGGTCACTGGCAATCTACTTCCCTCTCATGGAACCAACCCATGCACTTCAACCTAGTTGCCGACTGAGATCTAACTTCCACCCTTGAGGAATCTTCTTATGGACTAATGAATAGCAGTAACCAAGGGGAAGTAAATCAGAACTGTGGATGTTTCTCCATTAAATCTAGGTCACTTACTAGTTGGAACACGCAAAATAGGGCCTAATATATATTTCCTTTCCACCCTGCCCACATCCATCCACTCATCTCCTCTACTGGAGGTGGGCTGGTTGGTTGTGGAGTGTTACACTAGCTGGGTTACATACAGACAAATCAATGGGTCGCCAGGTTCATATGCTCCCACACACATCACACACCCAGCTACACTTTAATATTCCTCCTCCTATAGCACTTATAGAGGAGAGGAGAGGAGAGGAGAGGGGCCAGAGGGGGAAAAATGGAGGAGGGGGAGAGGAATCGAGAGGATATGAGAGAAGGGAGAGGCCCTCGGGAGGGAGAGAAGAGGAGAGCAGAGGAGAGGAGGAGGGAGGAGGAGAGGAGAGGAGGGAGGAGAGGAGAGAAGGGAGGAGGAGAGGAGTGAGGGAGACAGGAGATCTGAAACACAGGGAGGGAGAGGAATAGGAGAGGAGTTTATAGAGAGGAGCGTGATGGAGAGGATTGTGAGGAGGGAGAAAGAGAGGGAGGGGGGACAGGAGAGGAGATGGTCCCCTAGAGAAGGGAGGAGGGTTAGGAGACAAAGGGCTGGAGGAGGGTCACCTGGAGGGAGAGGAGAGGAGAGGAGGAGTGTATTGTTTCACCATGTCTAAATCATATCCAAAGTGTTGGTTATTGTTGTTTACATCCATGTGGGTAATATCCTTTACAATCAAAAGGTTTGTGTTTCTGTGAAGAAACATGTCCTAGATCACAGAAAGTACGTCTCTCTCTCCCTCTGCCTCTCTCTCCCAGCCAGTAGCACAGCGTGGGTCTCTCTTGGTCACCCTGGTCTGCCTCTCTCTCCCAGCCAGTAGCACAGCGTGGTCTCTCTCCCTCTGCCCTCTCTCTCCCAGCCAGTAGCACAGCGTGGGTCTCCTCCCTCTCTGCCTCTCTCCCCTCTTGGCCCCAGCCAGTAGCACAGCGTGGGTCTCTCTCCCTCTGCCTCTCTCTCCTCCAGGCACAGCGTGGGTCTCTCCCTCCCCCTGCCTCTCTCTCCCAGCCATTAGCGCAGCTGGGGTCTCTCTCCCCCCTGCCTCTCTCTCCCAGCCAGTAGCACAGCGTGGGTCTCCTCTTGCCCCCTGCCTCTCTCTCCCCAGCCAGTAGCACAGCCCTGGTCTCTCCTGGCTCTCCCTCTGCCTCTCTCTCCCAGCCAGTAGCATGGTGTGGGTCTCTCTCCCCAGCCAGTAGCATGGTGTGTCTCTCTCCTCTCTCCCCAGCCAGTAGCATAGTGTGGGTCTCTCTCCCTGGTCTCTCCTCTCCTGGCCCCAGTAGCATGGTGTGTGTCTCTCCCCAGCCCTAGTCCTCTCTCCCCAGCCAGTAGCATAGCGTGGGTCTCTCTCCCAGCCAGTAGCATAGTCTTATTTACAATGGCCCAGACCTACACCGGCCAAACCCGGACGACGCTGGGCCAATTGTGCGCTGCCCTATTGGACTCCCAATCATGGCCGGTCCTGTGATACAGCCTGGAATCGGTCTCTACCATGGTCTGTAGTGACGCCTGAGATGCAGTGCCTTAGACCTCAGCCCTGCCACTCTGGGAGACCCAAAAGTCTCTCCTTAATTCAGGACAATCCGGTCTCTCCTCGGTAGCGTCCACATTAATATAGAAGTGTTACGAAACATTATATTCTCTTTTACAATAAAAGTGACTCCAAAATGACACTATACATGATTTACCATTTGTTTCTATTGGGCAACCAAAACAAACAGCCAATACATCCAACACGTTTATAGAGTCACAAGCGTGATGTAATGATTATGTGCCTGGTTTATGGGACCAAAGACTAAAGGTTTGACTACTTTAATACACAGCCTGGATTTGTCCCAATACTTTTGGGGGGGCTCTAGGCCCCCGGGTTATGTACAAAAAGGGCTGGAATTTCTAAACTGGTCACCTGGTATGGATGAAAATACCCTCAAATTAAAGCTGACAGTCTGACTCTTTAACCTCATAGTCATTGTATAATTTTACAAACAACAAGAAATGTGTCATTGTCCCACTACTCTTTTCAGTTCACTGTACACGCTATAACTATAGCGTGGGCTGACTAAATCATGCTTTACAATCACATTGTTATTCTATAACCAGAGCAGAGTCTCTCCTCTGGGCAGGGGTCTCTCCTCTTGAGGTGTCGTCCAACAGCCTGGAACATACAGGGATCTCCTGAAGGAGAGTCATTTCCCTGTTACACCCACAGACGCCCACATGCAGAAGGAACAGCCCGAGGCACTGGCAGAGAGCTGGCAAGGCTGGCACCTCTTGGTTGGTCCCAACCCCAGTCTGTCTCTCCCTCTTGGCCCCAGCCCTGGTCTCTCTCTCTCTCCTCTTGGCCCCAGCCCTGGTCTCTCTAGGCCCCAGCCTGGTCTCTTGGCCCCAGCCCTGGTCTCTCCTCTCTCTCCTCTTGGCCCCAGCCCTGGTCTCTCTCTTGGCACCAGCCCTGGTCTCTCCTCTTGGCCCCAGCCCTGGTCTCTCTCCTCTTGGCCCCAGCCCTGGTCTCTCCTCTTGGCCCCAACACCAGTCTCCTCTTGGCTCTCTCCTCTTGGCCCAAGTCCTGGTCTCTCCTCTTGGCCCCAACCCTGGTTTCTCTCTCTCCTCTTGGCCCCAACCCTGGTCTCTCTTTCTCTCCTCCTGGCCCAACCCTTCTTGACCACAGCCCTGGTCTCTCCTCTTGGCCCCAGCACTGGTATCTCCTCTTGGCCCCAGCCCTGGTCTCTCCTCTTGGCCCCAGCCCTGGTCTCTCCTCTTGGCCCAGCCCTGGTCTCGGCTCTCTCCTCTTGGCCCCAGCCCTGGTCTCGCTGGTCTCCTCTTGGCTCCAGCCCTAGTCTCTCTCTCTCCTGGTCTTAGCCCCAGCCCTAGTCTCTCTCTCTTGGCCACAGCCCTCCTCTCTAGCCCCAGCCCTGTCTCTCTCTCTCCTCTTGGCCGCAGCCCTGGTCTCTCCTCTTGGCCCCAGCCCTGGTGTCTCTCTCACTCTCCTCTTGGCCCAAGCCCTGGTCTCTCCTCTTGGCCCCAACCCTGGTCTCTCTTTCTCTCCTCTTGGCCCCAGCCCTGGTCTCTCCTCTTGGCCCCAGCCCTGGTCTCTCCTTCTCTGGCCCCAGCCCTGGTCTCTCCTCTTGGCCCCAGCCCTGGTCTCTCTTCTCTGGCCCAAGCCCTGGTCTCTCCTCTTGGCCCAAGCCCTGGTCTCTCCTCTTGGCCCCAGCCCTGGTCTCTCCTCTAGGCCCCAGCCCTGGTCTCCTCCCCCAGCCCTGGTCTCTCCTCTTGGCCCCAGCCCTGGTCTCTCCTCTCAGCCCCATCCCTGGTCTCTCCTCTTAGCCCCAGCCCTGGTCTCTCCTCTTAGGCCCCAGCCCTGGTCTCTCTCTCGCCTCTGGCCCAAGCCCTGGTCTCTCCTCTTGGCCCCAGCCCTGGTCTCTCTCTCTCCAGCTTGGCCCCAGCCCTGGTGTCTCTCCTCTAGGCCCCAGCCCTGGTCTTGGCCCAAGCCCTGGTCTCTCCTCTTGGCCCCAGCCCTGGTCTCTCCTCTCTCCGCCCTTGGCCCCAGCCCTGGTCTCTCCTCTTGGCCCCAGCCCTGGTCTCTCCTCTTGGCTCCAGTCCTGGTCTCTCTCTCTCCTCTTGGCTCCAGCCCTAGTCTCGCTCTCTCCTCTTGGCCCCAGCCCTAGTCTCTCCTCTCTCTCTCCTCTTGGCCCCAGCCCTAGTCTCTCTCTCCTCTTGGCCCCAGCCCTGGTCTCTCCTCTTGGCCCCAGCCCTGGTCTCTCCTCTAGGCTCTCCTCTTAGCCCCAGCCCTAGTCTCTCTCCTCTTGGCCCCAGCCCTGGTCTCTCCTCTTAGCCCCAGCCCTAGTCTCTCTCCCCAGCCCTGGTCTTCCTCTAGGCCCCAGCCCTGGTCTCTCCTCTCCTGGTCTCTCCTCTTGGCCCCAGCCCTGGTCTCTCCTCTTGGCCCCAGCCCTAGTCTCTCTCTCTCTCTCCTCTAGCCCCAGCCCTGGTCTCTCTCTCCTCTTGGCCCCAGCCCTGGTCTCTCCTCTTAGCCCCAGCCCTAGTCTCTCCCTCTCCTCTTAGCCCCAGCCCTAGTCTCTCTCTCCCCAGCCCTCTTAGGCCCCAGCCCTAGTCTCCTCTCTCTCTCCTCTTAGCCCCAGCCCTGGTGTCTCTCCTCGCCTTTTGGCCCCAGCCCTGGTCTCTCTCTCTCCACCCAGCCCTTCTCTCCTCTTGGCCCCAGGTCTCTCCTCTTAGCCCCAGCCCTGGTGTCTCTCCCAGCCTGGTCTCTCTCTTGGCCCCAGCCCTGGTCTCTCCTCTTGGCCCCAGCCCTGGTCTCTCTCTCTCCAACCCTGCTTGGCCCCAGCCCTGGTCTCTCCTCTTGGCTCCAGCCCTTGTCTCTCCTCTAGGCCCCAGCCCTGGTCTCTCCTCTCAGCCCCATCCCTGGTCTCTCCTCTTAGCCCCAGCCCTGGTCTCTCCTCTTAGCCCCAGCCCTGGTGTCTCTCTCGCTCTTGGCCCAAGCCCTGGTCTCTCCTCTTGGCCCCAGCCCTGGTCTCTCTCTCTCCGCTTGGCCCCAGCCCTGGTCTCTCCTCTTGGCCCCAGCCCTGGTCTCTCCTCTTGGCTCCAGTCCTAGTCTCGCTCTTCTCCTCCTTGGCCCCAGCCATAGTCTCTCTCTCCTCTTAGCCCCAGCCCTGGTCTCTCTCTCCTGGTCTCCTCTTAGGCCCCAGCCCTAGTCTCTCTCTCTCTCCTTAGCCCCAGCCCTGGTGTCTCTCTCCCCAGCCTTTTGGCCCCAGCCCTGGTCTCTCTCTCTCCTCTTGGCTTGGCCCCAGCCCTGCTCTCTCCTCTTGGCCCCAGCCCTGGTCTCTCCTCTTGGCCCCAGCCCTGGTCTCTCCTCTTGGCCCCAGCCCTGGTCTCTCCTCTTGGCCCCAGCCCTGGTCTCTCCTCTTGGCCCCAGCCCTGGTCTCTCCTCTTGGCCCCAGCCCTGGTCTCTCCTCTATCCTCTTGGCCGCAGCCCTGGTCTATCCTCCATCTTGGCCGCAGCCCTGGTCTCTCCTCTTGGCCCCACCCCTGGTATCTCCTCTTGGCCCCAGCCCTGGTCTCTCCTCTAGGCCCCAGCCCTGGTCTCTCCTCTCAGCCCCATCCCTGGTCTCTCCTCTTAGCCCCAGCCCTGGTCTCTCCCCTTAGCCCCAGCCCTGGTGTCTCTCTCGCCTCTTGGCCCAAGCCCTGGTCTCTCCTCTTGGCCCCAGCCCTGGTCTCTCCTCTTGGCCGCAGCCCTGGTCTCTCATTTTGACCGCAGCCCTGGTCTCTCCTCTCAGCCCCATCCCTGGTCTCTCCTCTTGGCCCCAGCCCCAGCCCTGGTCTCTCCTCTTAGCCCCAGCCCTGGTGTCTCTCTCGCCTCTTGGCCCAAGCCCTGGTCTCTCCTCTTGGCCCCAGCCCTGGTCTCTCTCTCTCCGCTTGGCCCCAGCCCTGGTCTCTCATCTTGGCCCCAGCCCTGGTCTCTCCTCTTGGCCACAGCCCTGGTCTCTCCTCTTGGCCCCACCTGACTGCTGTCCTTTGGTCTCTGTCTCTCTAACGCTGTGTATGAGTACTGGAAGTGTCCAATAAAACTCCCTATTCCCTACACAGGCTAGCGCACTACATTGTTCAGAAATATACCAGAGGGCTGCCCTCTGGGGATCTAGACAGACCGGTACTAGACCACGCCAACCTACAGGTCATGGCAGGGATCAGACCGGTACTAGATCCCTCCAACCTACAGGCCATGGCAGGGATCTTTACAGCCCTGAACGACCGAGGACTCAAGAGGCAGCTCACAGATCCAATTATAAGCCGACAGCCTACACTGCTGACGCACCCATCACGGTTGGGCGGCCACCATCAGCACAATCAAATCAAATCAACGCACCCATCACGGTTGGGCGGCCACCATCAGCACAATCAAATCAAATCAACGCACCCATCGCGGTTGGGCGGCCACCATCAGCACAATCAAATCAAATCAACGCACCCATCACGGTTGCACAATCAAATCAAATCAACGCGGCCACCATCAGAACAATCAAATCAAATCACATTTTATGTCACTTGCGCCCGAATACAACAGGTGTAGAGCATACAGTGAAATGCTTACTGGCAAGCCCTTAACCAACAATGCAGTTTGAAGAAAAATACCTAATACCTATAAGAGATAAAAGAAACAAATATTTAAAGAGCAGCAGTAAAATAACAATAGTGAGGCTATATACAGGGTGTACCGGTACAGAGTCAGTGTGGAGGCTATATACAGGGGGTACCGGTACAGAGTCAGTGTGGAGGCTATATACAGGGGATACCGGTACAGAGTCAATGTGGAGGCTATATACAGGGGTACCGGTACAGAGTCAATGCGGAGGCTATATACAGGGGGTACCGGTACAGAGTCAATGTGGAGGCTATATACAGGGGGTACCGGTACAGAGTCAGTGTGGAGGCTATATACAGGGGGTACCGGTACAGAGTCAATGTGGAGGCTATATACAGGGGGTACCGGTACAGAGTCAATGTGGAGGCTATATACAGGGGGTACCGGTACAGAGTCAATGTGGAGGCTATATACAGGGGGTACCGGTACAGAGTCAATGTGGAGGCTATATACAGGGGGTACCGGTACAGAGTCAATGTGGAGGCTATATACAGGGGGTACCGGTACAGAGTCAATGTGGAGGCTATATACAGGGGGTACCGGTACAGAGTCAATGTGGAGGCTATATACAGGGGGTACCGGTACAGAGTCAATGTGGAGGCTATATACAGGGGATACCGGTACAGAGTCAATGTGGAGGCTATATACAGGGGGTACCAGTACAGAGTCAATGTGGAGGCTATATACAGGGGGTACCGGTACAGAGTCAATGTGGAGGCTATATACAGGGGGTACCGGTACAGAGTCAATGTGGAGGCTATATACAGGGGGTACCTGTACAGAGTCAATGTGGAGGCTATATACAGGGGATACCGGTACAGAGTCAATGTGGAGGCTATATACAGGGGGTACAGGTACAGAGTCAATGTGCGGGGCATCAATGTTAGTCACATGTACATGTAGGTAGAGTTATTAAAGTGCTAATGCATAGATAATAAACAGAGAGTAGCAGCAGCGTAGAAGGGGTGCAAATAGTCTGGGTAGCTGTTTGATTAGCTGTTCAGCAGTCTTATGGCTTGGGGGTAGAAGCTGTTTAGAAGCCTCTTGGACCTAGACTTGGTACTCCAGTACTGCTTGCCGTGTGGTCGCAGAGAGAACAGTCTATGACTAGAGAGGCTGGAGTCTTTGACAATTTTTAGGGCCTCCCTCTGACACCGCCTGGTATAGAGGCCCTGTATGGCAGGAAGCTTGGCCCCAGTGATGTACTGAGCGTAACCCACTACCCTCTGTACTGCCTTGTGGTCGGATGCCGAGCAGTTGCCGTACCAGGCGGTGATGCAACCAGTCAGGATGCTGTCACAGCCCCAGCTAACAACCAGTCAGGATGCTGTCACAGCCCCAGCTAACAACCAGTCAGGATGCTGTCACAGCCCCAGCTAACAACCAGTCAGGATGCTGTCACAGCCCCAGCTAACAACCAGTCAGGATGCTGTCACAGCCCCAGCTAACAACCAGTCAGGATGCTCTCACAGCCCCAGCTAACAACCAGTCAGGATGCTCTCACAGCCCCAGCTAACAACCAGTCACGATGCTCTCACAGCCCCAGCTAACAACCAGTCAGGATGCTGTCACAGCCCCAGCTAACAACCAGTCAGGATGCTGTCACAGCCCCAGCTAACAACCAGTCAGGATGCTCTAACAGCCCCAGCTAACAACCAGTCAAGATGCTCTCACAGCCCCAGCTAACAACCAGTCAGGATGCTCTCACAGCCCCAGCTAACAACCAGTCAGGATGCTCTCACAGCCCCAGCTAACAACCAGTCAGGATGCTGTCACAGCCCCAGCTAACAACCAGTCAGGATGCTGTCACAGCCCCAGCTAACAACCAGTCAGGATGCTGTCACAGCCCCAGCTAACAACCAGTCACGATGCTGTCACAGCCCCAGCTAACAACCAGTCAAGATGCTCTCACAGCCCCAGCTAACAACCAGTCAAGATGCTCTCACAGCCCCAGCTAACAACCAGTCACAGCCCCAGCTAACAACCAGATGCTGTCACAGCCCCAGCTAACAACCAGTCAGGATGCTGTCACAGCCCCAGCTAACAACCAGTCAAGATGCTCTCACAGCCCCAGCTAACAACCAGTCAGGATGCTCTCACAGCCCCAGCTAACAACCAGTCAAGATGCTCTCACAGCCCCAGCTAACAACCAGTCAAGATGCTCTCACAGCCCCAGCTAACAACCAGTCAGGATGCTCTCACAGCCCCAGCTAACAACCAGTCAGGATGCTGTCACAGCCCCAGCTAACAACCAGTCAGGATGCTGTCACAGCCCCAGCTAACAACCAGTCAGGATGCTCTCACAGCCCCAGCTAACAACCAGTCAGGATGCTGTCACAGCCCCAGCTAACAACCAGTCAGGATGCTGTCACAGCCCCAGCTAACAACCAGTCAGGATGCTGTCACAGCCCCAGCTAACAACCAGTCAGGATGCTCTCACAGCCCCAGCTAACAACCAGTCAGGATGCTCTCACAGCCCCAGCTAACAACCAGTCAAGATGCTCTCACAGCCCCAGCTAACAACCAGTCAAGATGCTCTCACAGCCCCAGCTAACAACCAGTCAAGATGCTCTCACAGCCCCAGCGAACAACCAGTCAGGATGCTGTCACAGCCCCAGCTAACAACCAGTCAGATGCTCTCACAGCCCCAGCTAACAACCAGTCAAGATGCTCTCACAGCCCCAGCTAACAACCAGTCACGATGCTCTCACAGCCCCAGCTAACAACCAGTCAAGATGCTGTCACAGCCCCAGCTCACAGCCCCAGCTAACAACCAGTCAGGATGCTGTCACAGCCCCAGCTAACAACCAGTCAGGATGCTGTCACAGCCCCAGCTAACAACCAGTCAGGATGCTGTCACAGCCCCAGCTAACAACCAGTCAGTCAAGATGCTGTCACAGCCCCAGCTAACAACCAGTCAGGATGCTCTCACAGCCCCAGCTAACAACCAGTCAGGATGCTCTCACAGCCCCAGCTAACCGGCCAGCAGAAGAATGAAACAAAAGACAACGTTCATCACTGTTATCTCCCAAATGGTTTCTCACTGTTATCTCCCTGTGGTTTCTCACTGTTATCTCCCTAATGGTTTCTCACTGTGGTCATCGCTGTTATCTCCCTGTGGTTTATCACTGTGGTCATCACTGTTATCTCCCTGAAGGAGAGGATAGAGGTGGAGGAGGAGAGAGGAGAGAGGATAGAGGTGGAGGAGGAGAGAGGAGAGGGGATAGAGGTGGAGGAGGAGAGAGGATAGAGGTGGAGGAGGAGAGAGGATAGAGGTGGAGGATGAGAGAGGATAGAGGTGGAGGTTGAGAGAGGAGGGGATAGAGGTGGAGGATGAGAGAGGATAGAGGTGGAGGAAAGGAAAAGAGAGGAGATCGAGGTGGAGGAGGAGAGAGGATAGAGGTGAGGAGGAGAGAGGATAGAGGTGGAGGATGAGAGAGGAGATAGGATAGAGGTGGAGGTGGAGGAGGAGAGAGGATAGAGGTGGAGGAGGAGAGAGGAGAGGGGATAGAGGTGAAGGAGGAGAGAGGAGAGGGGATAGAGGTGGAGGTGGAGGAGGAGAGAGGATAGAGGTGGAGGTGGAGAGAGGATAGAGGTGGAGGAGGAGAGAGGAGAGAGGAGAGGGGATAGAGGTGGAGGAGGGACATGGTGTTAAAATGGGGACAGCTGCCCGAAACACGGTAGAGAGGAGAGAGATTGATGAGAGGAGTTTCTTGGGGTATGTCTTTGAGAGGACCGCTAGGAAGGGAACCAACCTTGAGAATAATACATCATGATCTCTAGCATCCATTTTTGTTGTAGGTCCACTATAAATAGACAGCCTGTCTCTGCATCAGCAACACTGTGAGAGGTAGAACATTCTCCCCATTACTCAAACCCTTACCTTACCCCGTCCTGTACTTTGTCCCGTCCTGTTCTACTCTGCTCTGCCCTCTGCTCTGGCCCGCTCTGGCCTCCTCTGCTCTGCTCTGTTCTCTGTTCTACTGGCCCGCTCTGCTACCTACTCTGCCCTGCTCTGCCCTGCTCTGGCCCGCCCTCTGCCCTGACCCCGGCCTGTTCTCTGGCCCACTCTGCTCTGCTCCGGCCTGTTCTACCCCGGCCTGTTCTACTCTGGCCCGTCCTACCCCCGGCCTGTTCTACTTTGGCCTGCTTGAAACGCTGAATGAATGTAGGTTGCGGTGTACTGTTGAGGGTCAACTGTGTGAAAAATAAAGTTCTCCCTACTTTTTATTTTTGAGGCCAGACAATAAGCTGGCAAAGAGGAAATACTTTTGTCCTACTCTGACTATAACTTCTGTTCCCTGAAGGAGGGAAATGAGGTACAACATCTCCATGGTGGGTTGGTCCTCTCACGACTTTGACAAGGCCAATGAATAACCTCGCTGGAAGTCCCACCTTCCACAGCCGATAGCCTCGTCAGGGTGAAGACAGCCTGGCTATCGAAACATTGGCAATTCACTTTTTGCATCTGAGCTCCTAGAGTGTGCGGCTCTCTTATTTTCACATAAACAGATGTCTCAGGTCTGCTGCTAGGAAAGTACTTCCTGACTTTTTCCCACATTTTGTTACATGAAAGCCTTTTATTTTTTAAATTGATTAAATTGTATTTTTTTCCTCAGCAATCTACACACAATACCCCATAATGACAAAGCAAAAACAGGATTTTTGAATTTTTTGCCAATTTATTCAATATTAAAAACTAAAATATCACATTTACATAAGTATTCAGACCCTTTACTCAGTACTTTGTTTAAACACCTTTGGCAGCAATTACAGCCTGTATTTGGGGAGTTTCTCCCATTCTTCTCTGCTGACACTCTCAAGCTCTGTCAGGTTGGATGGGGAGCGTCGCTGCACAGCTATTTTCAGGTCTCTCCAGATGTTTTGATCAGGTTCAAGTCCGGGCTCTGGCTGGGCCACTTAAGGACATTCAGAAACTTGTCACAAAGCCACCCCTGCATTGTCTTGGCTGTGTGCTTAAGGTCGTTGTCCTGTTGGAAGGTGAACCTTTGTCCCAGTCTGAGGTCCGGGGTGATCTGGATCAGGTTTTCATCAAGAATCTCCCTGACCAAGACCCTTCTCCTCTGATAGCTCAGTTTGACTGGGTGGCCAGCTCTAGGAAGAGTCTTGGTAGTTCCAAAATCATTCCATTTAGTTATGATGGAGGCCACTGTGTTCTTGGGGACTTTCAGATCTGTGCCTTGACCCAATCATTTCTCGGAGCTCTACAGACAATTCCTAGGACCTCGTGGTTTGGTTTTTGCTCTGACATTCACTGTCTACTGTGAGCAGGGTCGTGGGTTCGATTCCCCACGGGGGGGTTCGGTACAAAGTTGTTTTGGATAAGAAGGTCTGCTGTATGTTACCGTTCAAACCACTTACAGATCTAATGCCAGTCCAGCCATATAGCGGTCTTTCACTTTCCACTAATGCATTGTGAATTGACTGACTCCCTGCGACACTAATGAATTATTAGAAAAGCGACTGATGGCGGATCAGAATCCTGTAAGTGAATGTTTCTAGATAAGCAAACAAGCAGTCTGGTGTGATGCAGATCAGTCCCCATTCAGTCAAGTCTGTCTGAGCTCTTTGACCTCCTCCCCTCATAGAGCCATTCTAACTCCTCTCCTACCCTGATTTCGCCCCCTTCTTCCTCCTCTCCACTTCCTCCTCTCCTCATCTAGCCCTTCTAACTCCTCTCCTCTTCCTCTGGCTCCACTTCCTCCTCTCCTCATCTAGCCCTTCTACCTCCTCTCCACTTCCTCCTCCCCTCATCTAATCCCTTCTACCTCCTCTCCACTTCCTCCTCCCCTCATCTAGCCCTTCTACCTCCTCTCCTCTTCCTCTGGCCCCACATCCACCTCCCCTCATCTAGCCCTTCTACCTCCTCTCCACTTCCTCCTCCCCTCATCTAGCCCTTCTACCTCCTCTCCTCTTCCTCTGGCTCCACTTCCTCCTCTCCTCATCTAGCCCTTCTACCTCCTCTCCACTTCCTCCTCCCCTCATCTAGCCCTTCTACCTCCTCTCCACTTCCTCCTCTCCTCATCTAGCCCTTCTACCTCCTCTCCTCTTCCTCTGGCTCCACTTCCTCCTCTCCTCATCTAGCCCTTCAAACTCCCCTCCTCTTCCTCTGGCTCCACTTCCTCCTCCCCTCATCTAGCCCTTCTACCTCCTCTCCACTTCCTCCTCCCCTCATCTAGCCCTTCTACCTCCTCTCCACTTCCTCCTCCCCTCATCTAGCCCTTCTACCTCCTATCCACTTCCTCCTCCCCTCATCTAGCCCTTCTACCTCCTCTCCTCTTCCTCTGGCTCCACTTCCTCCTCCCCTCATCTAGCCCTTCTACCTCCTCTCCTCTTCCTCTGGCTCCACTTCATCCTCTCCTCATCTAGCCCTTCTACCTCCTCTCCACTTTCTCCTCTCCTCATCTAGCCCTTCTACCTCCTCTCCACTTCCTCCTCCCCTCATCTAGCCCTTCTACCTCCTCTCCACTTCCTCCTCTCCTCATCTAGCCCTTCTACCTCCTATCCTCTTCCTCCTCCCCTCATCTAGCCCTTCAAACTCCTCTCCTCTTCTTCTTGCTCCAATTCCTCCTCTCCTCATCGAGCCCTTCTACCTCCTCTCCTCTTCATCTGGCACCACTTCCTCCTCTCATCATCTAGCCCTTCTACCTCCTCTCCTCTTCCTCTGGCTCCATTTCCTCCTCTCCTCATCTAGCACTTCAAACTCCTCTCCACTACCTCTTGCTCCACTTCCTCATCTAGCCCTTCTACCTCCTCTCCTCTTCCTCTGGCTCCACTTCCTCCTCTCCTCATCTAGCCCTTCAAACTCCTCTCCTCTTCCTCCTCTCCTCATCTAGCCCTTCAAACTCCTCTCCTCTTCCTCTTGCTCCACTTCATCCTCTCCTCATCTAGCCCTTCTACCTCCTCTCCTCTTCCTCCTCTCCTCATATAGCCCTTCAAACTCCTCTACCTCTTGCACCACTTCCTCCTCTCCTCATCTAGCCCTTCAAACTCCTCTCCTCTTCCTCCACTTCCTCCTCCCCTCATCTAGCCCTTCTACCTCCTCTCCTCTTCCTCTTGCTCCACTTCCTCCTCCCCTCATCTAGTCCTTCAAACTCATCTCCTTTTCCTACACTTCCTCCTCCCCGCATATAGCCCTTCTACCTCCTCTCCTCTTCCTCTGGCTCCACGTCCTCCTCTCCTCATCTAGCCCTTCAAACTCCTCTCCTCTTCCTCTGGCTCCACTTCCTCCTCGACTCATCTAGACCTTCAAACTCCTCTCCTTTTCATCCACTTCCTCCTCTCCTCATCTAGCCCTTCAAACTCCCCTCCTCTTCCTCTGGCTCCACTTCCTCCTCCCCTCATCAAGCCCTTCTACCTCCTCTCCACTTCCTCCTCCCCTCATCAAGCCCTTCTACCTCCTCTCCACTTCCTTCTCCCCTCATCTAGCCCTTCTACCTCCTCTCCACTTCCTCCTCCCCTCATCTAGCCCTTCTACCTCCTCCTCCCCTCATCTAGCCTTTCTACCTCATCTCCTCTTCCTCTTGCTCCACTTCCTCCTCTCCTCATCCAGCCCTTCTACCTCCTCTCCACTTCCTCCTCCGCTCATCTAGCCCTTCTACCTCCTCTCCTCTTCCTCTGGCTCCACTTCCTCCTCTCTACATCGAACCCTTCAAACTCCTCTCCTCTTCCTCTGGCTCCACTCCCTCCGCCCCTCATCTAGCCCTTCAAACTCCTCTCATCTACCTCTTGCTCCACTTCCTCCTCCCCTCATCTAGCCCTTCTACCTCCTCTCCTCTTCCTCCTCTCCTCATCTAGCCTTTCAAACTCCTCTCCTCTTCCTCCACTTCCTCCTCCCCTCATCTAGCCCTTCTACCTCCTCTCCTCTTCCTCTTGCTCCACTTCCTCCTCCCCTCATCTAGCCCTTCTACCTCCTCTCCTTTTCCTCCACTTCCTCCTCCTCATCTAGCCCATCAAACTCCTCTCCTCTTCCTCCACTTCCTCCTCCCCTCATCGAGCCCTTCTAACTCCTCTCCTCCCCTCATCTAGCCCTTCTACCTCCTCTCCTCTTCCTCTGGCTCCACTTCCTCCTCCCCTCATCTAGCCCTTCTACCTCCTCTCCACTTCGTCTTGCTCCACTTCCTCCTCCCTCATCTAGCCCTTCAAACTCCTCTCCTCTTCCTCTGGCTTCACTTCCTCCTCCCCTCATCTAGCCCTTCAAACTCCTCTCCTCTTCCTCCTCCCCTCATCAAGCCCTTCAAACTCCTCTCCTCTTCCTCTGGCTCCACATCCTCCTCCCCTCATCTAGCCCTTCTACCTCCTCTCCACTTCATCTTGCTCCACTTCCTCCTCCCCTCATCTTGCCCTTCAAACTCCTCTCCTCTACCTCTTGCTCCACGTCCTCCTTTCCTCATCTAGCCCTTCTACCTCCTCTCCACTTCCTCCTCCCCTCATCTAACCTTTTCCTCTGGGTCCACTTTCTCCTCCCCTCATCTAGCCCTTACCCTCCCCTCAGCTGCCTCTTGTCTGCACACAAGCACACTCCCCTAAAATCAATCAGATTACATAAGATCACTGCAGAGAGAGAGGGAGGGAGGCAGGGAGAGATAGAGAGAGAAAGAGAGATGGATAAAGAGAGAGAGATGAGAGAGAGAGAGAGAGAGAGAGGGGGAGAGGGAGAGAGAGAGAGGGGGAGAGAGAGAGAGAGAGAGAGAGAGAGAGAGAAAGATGGAGAGAGAGAGAAAGAGAGATGGAGAGAGAGAGAGAGAGAGAGAGGGAGAGAGAGAGAGGTGGGAGAGGGAGAGAGAGAGAGGGGGAGAGGGAGAGAGGAGAGAGAGAGAGAGAAAGAGAGATGGAGAGAGAGAGAGAGAAGAGAGATGGGGGAGAGGGAGAGAGAGGGGGGAGCGGGAGAGAGAGAGAGAGAGGGGAGGGAGAGACTGCAGAGTAAAAGAAAACAGGCAATACCTTCACAGCTGTGTGCTACCCCTCCAGCCCAGGGGCCCACTCTCTCTCTCCACTGACCCATGACAGGCCTCTGCAGTGACGGCCACTGGACTGACCCCCTCAGTGCAGCAGGTGGACGGAGTACAAAGACCTAGTGGTTTGACAGTGAATCATGCCTGTATAATGTGTTCAGTGGAGCTGCTAGAGAATGCATGGTCATCTGTCCTTCTCTGTACACAGACAGGAAGCAGGAAGTATCATTGCCAACGAAACAACCCAACTTATCATGGTGATATCACAGACAGACAGACAGACAGACAGACAGACAGACAGACAGACAGACAGACAGACTGCCTGTCTGTCTATCAGCCTGCCTGTTCGTCTGTCTGCCTGTCTGTTCATCTGTCTATATCTGTCTATGAATATACCACACAGAGAGACATGGCAGAGTACCAGCTGAATATACCACACAGAGAGACATGGCAGAGTACCAGCTGAATATACCACACAGAGAGACAGAGAGACATGGCAGAGTACCAGCTGAATATACCACACAGAGAGACAGAGAGAGACATGGCAGAGTACCAGCTGAATATACCACACAGAGAGACAGAGAGACATGGCAGAGTACCAGCTGAATATACCACACAGAGAGACATGGCAGAGTACCAGCTGAATATACCACACAGAGAGGCATGGCAGAGTACCAGCTGAATATACAGAGACGTTACTAGTCCATCCACACTGCAGAGGGACAATGTAACTAGACCCTCCACACTACAGAGGGACAATGTAACTAGACCCTCCACACTGCAGAGAGACAATGTAACTAGACCCTCCACACTACAGAGGGGACAACTAGTAACTAGACCTCCACACTGCAGAGGGACAATGTAACTAGACCCTCACACACTGCAGAGAGACAATGTAACTAGACCCTCCACACTACAGAGAGACAATGTAACTAGACCCTCCACACTACAGAGGGACAATGTAACCAGACCCTCCACACTACAGAGGGACAATGTAACTAGACCCTCCACACTGCAGAGGGACAATGTAACTAGACCCTCCACACTGCAGAGGGACAATGTAACTAGGCCCTCCTCGTCACAGTAGAGCCACTTGTGTGTTTAAGGCATGATTAAGCCCTTTGAGATCTGCTGGCCGTATCCCAAACGTCCCCTATCACCTTACAGTGCACTACTAGTGAACTACGTAGGGACCCAAGCCAGAGACTGATTGGCTGATGAGGAAAGCGATCTGCATACTGATTGGCTGTTTAAGGACCGATAGACCTCTTACAATTTACTTCAATGTCTTTATCCTACTCCATTCTATTCTCGAGGTCACGAGGTCACAAATACGGTATAATATCGGGACCATTTCAGATCACCCCGGCTCGGCCATACGATCACAGCTTCATCCTCCTCCTCCCTTCAGTCAGTCAGAGAGAAAGGTCAGAGTCATCCTCCTCCCCAATCCTCCCCACTCCTCCTCCCCAGAGACCTCCCATCTCCAGCTCCCCCACTCCTCCTCCCCAGAGAGACATCTCCTCCCTCCCCACTCCTATCCCTCACAGAGAGACATCCAGAGTACCAGCCTCCCTATGCCACACCCACTCCCCTCCCTCCCTACCAGCTCCCCATATCCCACCCACTCCTCCTCCCCCACTACCAGCTGAATCCCCACACAGAGAGACCTGGCAGAGTACCAGCTGAATATACCACACAGAAGAAGGCATGGCAGAGTACCAGCTCCCTATACTACACAGAGAGACATGGCAGAGTACCAGCTGAACTATCCCACACCCACTCCCATGGCAGAGTACCAGCTGAATATACCACACAGAGACAGAGAGACATCCAGAGTACCAGCTGAATATCCACACAGAGAGACCTCCCTCTCCTCCTGAATATACCACACAGAGAGACATGGCAGAGTACCAGCTGAATCTCCCACCTCCTCCTCCTCATGGCAGAGTACCTCCTGAATATACCACACAGAGAGGCATGGCCCTCTCCTCCTGAATATACTACTCCTCCCTCTCCTCTCCCAGAGTACCCCCCCCTCTCCTCCTCCCTGCAGTCAGTCAGAGGAAGGTCAGGTTCAAAGCTGGTCTTCAAAGGCCTCCATGTGGCAAGAACCTCTGCTGTGATACCACCTCCCCCTCTCACCTCTCCACTTCCTCCTCCCCCACTTCTCAGCCCTGAATTCTCCTCCTCCCTCAGAGAGACTCTCCACTTCCTCCTCCCTCTTCACTTCAGAGCGTCCTCCCTCCCCCACTTCCCCCTCCTGCTTCCCTCCTCCTCCCTCCCCACTTACCCCTCCTGCCTCCCCACTTACCCCCTCCTACCTCCCTCCCTCCTCCTCCCTCCCCACTTCCTCATCCACTTCTACACAACATGTAAAATGTTGGTTTTCATGAGCTCCCAGATCCCAGAAAATGTCCATTTGCACAAAAAGCTTTTGTGCACAAGTTTGTTAACATCCCACGTTAGTGAGCATTTTCCCTTTGCCTAAATAATCCATCCCCTGACAGATGTGGCATGTCAGAAGCTGATTAAACAGCATGATCATTACACAGGTGCACCCACTGTGCTGGGAACATTAAAAACCACTCTAGAATGTGTAGTTTTGTTACACAACACAATGCCACAGATGTCTCAAGTTTTGAGGAGTGTGTAATTGGCATGCTGACTGCAGAAATGTCCACAGAGCTGTTGCCAGAGAATTTAATGTTCATTTCTCTACCATAGACCGCCTCCAACGTCGTTTTAGAGAATTTGTTCCAGAACGTCCAACTGGCCTCCACAACCCCAGACCATGTCAAACCACGCCAGCCAAGAACCTCCACATTTGGCTTCTTCACCTGTGTGATCGTCTGAGACCAGCCACCCAGACAGCTGATGAAACTGGGGGTTTGTACAACTGAAGAATTTTTGCACAAACTGTCAGAGAAACCGTCTCAGGGAAGCTCATCCAGTGCTCACGTCCTCACCAGGGTCTTAAACTGACTGCAGTTCAGTTGTAACCGACTTCAGTGGGCAAACACTCAACTTCGATGGCCACTCCACTCTAACCACTAGGCTACCTGTCTCCCCCTCTAACCACTAGGCTACCTGTCTCCCCACTAACCACTAGGCAACCTGTCTCCCACCTCTAACCACTAGGCTACCTACCCTCCCTAAACTCTAACCACTAGGCTACCTGCCGTCCCTACACTCTAACCACTAGACTACCTGTCTCCCCACTCTAACCACTAGGCTACCTGCCGCCACTACACTCTAACCACTAGGCTACCTACCGTCCCTACACTCTAACCACTAGGCTACCTGTCTCCCCCCTCTAACCACTAGGCTACCTGCCGCCCCTACACTCTAACCACTAGGCTACCTGCCACCTCTACACTCTAACCACTAGGCTACCTGCCACCCCTACACTCTAACCACTAGGCTACCTGCCACCCCTACACTCTAACCACTAGGCTACCTGCCTCCTCCACACTCTAACCACTAGGCTACCTGCCGCCCCTACACTCTAACCACTAGGCTACCTGCCGCCCCTACACTCTAACCACTAGGCTACCTGCCGCCCTACACTCTAACCACTAGGCTACCTGCCGTCCCTACACTCTAACCACTAGACCACCTGCCGTCCCACACTCTAACCACTAGGCAACCTGTCTCCCCTCTAACCACTAGGCTACCTACCGTCCCTACACTCTAACCACTAGGCTACCTGCCGCCTCTACACTCTAACCACTAGGCTACCTGCCGTCCCTACACTCTAACCACTAGGCTACCTGCCGTCCCTACACTCTAACCACTAGACTACCTGCCGCCCTCCACACTAACCACTAGGCTACCTACCGTCCCTACGCTCTAACCACTAGACTACCTGCCGTCCCTACACTCTAACACTAGGCTACCTGCCTCCATGACATCATCAGCTGCTACATCACTGCCTCTATTACTTACAGTTGTGTTTCAGAGTCCCAAATGGAATCTTATGCCCTACATAGTGCACTGTTTTGGACCAGAGGACGGCCCAGTTGGGCACTAAAGCTCCTATCAAAAGTAGTGCACTATATACGGAATAAGTTGCCATTTTGGGACTCACAGAGACAGAGTTTTAATTATTCACAAAGCCAGGTTGTCCAGCCATGAGAGACCATGTCAGATCTGAACCAGGGCCATGCAGGCAGGCCAGAGAGAGAGAGAGAGAAGAGAAGATATTTGACAGAGGTATCAGATGTTACTGCTCTGGTTAGAGGCAGGGGAGTCCCCAAGGAGGAGCTGATGGTGGATATAATGAGCCCTGAACTACTGTACTGGACATCTCATCAACAGTAAGCTACTGGAACATGGACGTTGCTAAATGAGAAAAACATTCATTTTAGAAAAGGCCAAAATAACACTTAGCACAATAGCAACTAGGGCCAGAATACTGTATTCTGTTCAAATGACTGGAATTTAGGAAAGTCTAAGATGGAGGCCACCTTCTCACTGTACCATTAAAAGTAAAGATTATCCCAGTATCAGCCAGTGTCCCATTAAAGACTATCCCAGTGTCCCATTAAAGACTATCCCAGTGTCCCATTAAAGACTATCCCAGTATCAGCCAGTATCCCATTAAAGACTATCCCAGTATCAGCCAGTATCCCATTAAAGACTATCCCAGTGTCCCATTAAAGACTATCCCAGTATCAGCCAGTATCCCATTAAAGACTATCCCAGTATCCCATTAAAGACTATCCCAGTATCAACCAGTATCCCATTAAAGACTATCCCCAGTATCCCAGTGTCCCATTAAAGACTATCCCAGTATCCCATTAAAGACTATCCCAGTATCAACCAGTATCCCATTAAAGACTATCCCAGTATCAGCCAGTGTCCCATTAAAGACTATCCCAGTGTCCCATTAAAGACTATCCCAGTATCCCATTAAAGACTATCCCAGTATCCCATTAAAGACTATCCCAGTATCCCATTAAAGACTATCCCAGTATCCCATTAAAGACTATCCCAGTGTCCCATTGAAGACTATCCCAGTATCAGCCAGTATCCCATTAAAGACTATCCCAGTATCAGCCAGTGTCCCATTAAAGACTATCCCAGTATCCCATTAAAGACTATCCCAGTATCAGCCAGTGTCCCATTAAAGACTATCCCAGTATCAGCCAGTGTCCCATTAAAGACTATCCCAGTATCAACCAGTGTCCCATTAAAGACTATCCCAGTATCCCATTAAAGACTATCCCAGTATCAACCAGTGTCCCATTAAAGACTATCCCAGTATCAGCCAGTATCCCATTAAAGACTATCCCAGTATCAGCCAGTATCCCATTAAAGACTATCCCAGTATCCCATTAAAGACTTTTCCCAGTATCCCATTAAAGACTATCCCAGTATCAACCAGTGTCCCATTAAAGACTATCCCAGTATCAACCAGTGTCCCATTAAAGACTATCCCAGTATCCCATTAAAGACTATCCCAGTATCCCATTAAAGACTATCCCAGTATCAGCCAGTGTCCCATTAAAGACTATCCCAGTATCAACCAGTGTCCCATTAAAGACTATCCCAGTATCCCATTAAAGACTATCCCAGTATCAGCCAGTGTCCCATTAAAGACTATCCCAGTATCCCATTGAAGGTTATCCAGTATCAGCCATTATCCCATTGAAGACTATCCCAGTATCCCATTGAAGACTATCCCAGTATCAGCCATTATCCCATTAAAGACTATCCCAGTATCAGCCAGTATCCCATTAAAGACTATCCCAGTATCAGCCAGTATCCCATTAAAGACTATCCCAGTGTCCCATTAAAGACTATCCCAGTATCAGCCAGTATCCCATTAAAGAATATCCCAGTATCCCATTAAAGACTATCCCAGTATCAACCAGTATCCCATTAAAGACTATCCCAGTATCAGCCAGTGTCCCATTAAAGACTATCCCAGTATCCCATTAAAGACTATCCCAGTATCAACCAGTATCCCATTAAAGACTATCCCAGTATCAGCCAGTGTCCCATTAAAGACTATCCCAGTGTCCCATTAAAGACTATCCCAGTATCCCATTAAAGACTATCCCAGTATCCCATTAAAGACTATCCCAGTATCCCATTAAAGACTATCCCAGTATCCCATTAAAGACTATCCCAGTGTCCCATTGAAGACTATCCCAGTATCAGCCAGTATCCCATTAAAGACTATCCCAGTATCAGCCAGTGTCCCATTAAAGACTATCCCAGTATCCCATTAAAGACTATCCCAGTATCAGCCAGTGTCCCATTAAAGACTATCCCAGTATCAGCCAGTGTCCCATTAAAGACTATCCCAGTATCAACCAGTGTCCCATTAAAGACTATCCCAGTATCCCATTAAAGACTATCCCAGTATCAACCAGTGTCCCATTAAAGACTATCCCAGTGTCCCATTAAAGACTATCCCAGTATCCCATTAAAGACTATCCCAGTGTCCCATTAAAGACTATCCCAGTATCAGCCAGTATCCCATTAAAGACTATCCCAGTATCAGCCAGTATCCCATTAAAGACTATCCCAGTATCCCATTAAAGACTATCCCAGTATCCCATTAAAGACTATCCCAGTATCAACCAGTGTCCCATTAAAGACTATCCCAGTATCAACCAGTGTCCCATTAAAGACTATCCCAGTATCCCATTAAAGACTATCCCAGTATCCCATTAAAGACTATCCCAGTATCAGCCAGTGTCCCATTAAAGACTATCCCAGTATCAACCAGTGTCCCATTAAAGACTATCCCAGTATCCCATTAAAGACTATCCCAGTATCAGCCAGTGTCCCATTAAAGACTATCCCAGTATCCCATTGAAGACTATCCCAGTATCAGCCATTATCCCATTGAAGACTATCCCAGTATCCCATTGAAGACCCAGTATCAGCCATTATCCCATTAAAGACTATCCCAGTATCCCATTGAAGACTATCCCAGTATCAGCCATTATCCCATTAAAGACTATCCCAGTAAAGACTCCCAGTATCAGCCATTATCCCATTAAAGACTATCCCAGTAAAGACTATCCCAGTATCAGCCACCCATTAAAGACTATCCCAGTATCAGCCAGTATCCCATTAAAGACTATCCCAGTATCAGCCAGTGTCCCATTAAAGACTATCCCAGTATCCCATTGAAGACTATCCCAGTATCAGCCATTATCCCATTAAAGACTATCCCAGTGTCCCATTGAAGACTATCCCAGTATCAGCCAGTATCCCATTAAAGACTATCCCAGTATCAGCCAGTGTCCCATTAAAGACTATCCCAGTATCCCATTAAAGACTATCCCAGTATCAACCAGTGTCCCATTAAAGACTATCCCAGTATCAGCCATTCCCATTAAAGACTATCCCAGTATCAGCCAGTGTCCCATTAAAGACTATCCCAGTATCCCATTAAAGACTATCCCAGTATCAACCAGTGTCCCATTAAAGACTATCCCAGTGTCCCATTAAAGACTATCCCAGTATCAGCCAGTATCCCATTAAAGACTATCCCAGTATCAGCCAGTGTCCCATTAAAGACTATCCCAGTATCAGCCAGTATCCCATTAAAGAATATCCCAGTATCAACCAGTGTCCCATTAAAGACTATCCCAGTATCAGCCAGTATCCCATTAAAGACTATCCCAGTATCAGCCAGTGTCCCATTAAAGACTATCCCAGTATCAGCCAGTGTCCCATTAAAGACTATCCCAGTATCAGCCAGTATCCCATTAAAGACTATCCCAGTATCCCATTAAAGACTATCCCAGTATCAGCCATTATCCCATTAAAGACTATCCCAGTATCAGCCAGTGTCCCATTAAAGAATATCCCAGTGTCCCATTAAAGACTATCCCAGTATCCCATTAAAGACTATCCCAGTATCAGCCATTATCCCATTAAAGACTATCCCAGTGTCCCATTAAAGACTATCCCTAGTATCCCATTAAAGACTATCCCAGTATCAGCCAGTATCCCATTAAAGACTATCCCAGTATCAGCCAGTATCCCATTAAAGACTATCCTATCCCATTAAAGACTATCCCAGTATCACATTAAAGACTATCCCAGTGTCCCATTAAAGACTATCCCAGTATCAGCCAGTATCCCATTAAAGACTATCCCAGTATCCCATTAAAGACTATCCCAGTATCAGCCAGTATCCCATTAAAGACTATCCCAGTATCCCATTAAAGACTATCCCAGTATCAGCCAGTGTCCCATTAAAGACTATCCCAGTATCAACCAGTGTCCCATTAAAGACCATCCCAGTATCAGCCAGTATCCCATTAAAGACTATCCCAGTATCAGCCAGTATCCCATTAAAGACTATCCCAGTATCCCATTAAAGACTATCCCAGTATCCCATTAAAGACTATCCCAGTATCAGCCAGTATCCCATTAAAGACTATCCCAGTATCAGCCAGTATCCCATTAAAGACTATCCCAGTATCAGCCAGTATCCCATTAAAGACTATCCCAGTTCCCATTAAAGACTATCCCAGTATCCCATTAAAGACTATCCCAGTATCAGCCAGTATCCCATTAAAGACTATCCCAGTATCAGCCAGTGTCCCATTAAAGACTATCCCAGTATCCCATTAAAGACTATCCCAGTATCCCATTAAAGACTATCCCAGTATCCCATTGAAGACTATCCCAATGTCCCATTAAAGACTATCCCAGTATCAACCAGTATCCCATTAAAGACTATCCCATCCCATTAAAGACTATCCCAGTATCCCATTAAAGACTATCCCAATGTCCCATTAAAGACTATCCTAGTATCAGCCAGTATCCCATTAAAGACTATCCCAGTATCCCATTAAAGATTATCCCAGTATCCCATTAAAGACTATCCCAGTGTCCCATTAAAGACTATCCCAGTATCCCATTAAAGACTATCCTAGTATCAGCCAGTGTCCCATTAAAGACTATCCCAGTGTCCCATTAAAGACTATCCCAGTATCCCATTAAAGACTATCCCAGTATCAGCCAGTGTCCCATTAAAGACTATCCCAGTATCCCATTAAAGACTATCCCAGTATCAGCCAGTATCCCATTAAAGACTATCCCAGTATCAGCCAGTGTCCCATTAAAGACTCCCAGTATCCCATTAAAGACTATCCCAGTGTCCCATTAAAGACTATCCCAGTATCCCATTAAAGAACTATCCCAGTATCCCAGTAAAGACTATCCCAGTATCCCAGTAAAGACTATCCCAGTATCAGCCAGTGTCCCATTAAAGAATATCCCAGTGTCCCATTAAAGACTATCCCAGTATCAGCCAGTGTCCTAGCATCCCAACGTGCTGTGATCAGGTCCAGTGCTCTGAGTGCCTCATCACCCTCTGAGGTGAGGCCTCTCTGTGAGTGTGTATATGAGGCTTGCCTGCTGAAGGCAGTCCTCTCTGCTCTGCATGCAGGCTCGTTCCCAAACACTTGGCTGGAGGGGAAGACAACACTGGCCACCGAGGACACCGGGGCTCAGGTGACAGAGAGCCAGATAGGGCCTGATAGGGGGACCTGATAAACTTCACACTGACTCAGAAAAACACAGACAAGACCAGGGCCCTGTCAGCTCTTATACCCCCAGGCTGCGGCTGCCTGGGAGACGGGACGGGTCTGGTCTCCAGCTGCCTGGGAGACGGGGCAGGTCTGGTCTCTCTGCTGCCTGGGAGATGGGGCGGGTCTGGTCTCCCGGCTGCCTGGGCGGGTCTGGTCTCCCGGCTGCCTGGGCGGGGCTGGTCTCCCGGCTGCCTGGGAGACGGGGCGGGTCTGGTCTCCCAGCTGCCTGGGCGGGTCTGGTCTCCCAGCTGCCTGGGCGGGCTGGTCTCCCGGCTGCCTGGGAGACGGGGCGGGTCTGGTCTCCCAGCTGCCTGGGCGGGTCTGGTCTCCCAGCTGCCTGGGCGGGTCTGGTCTCCCAGCTGCCTGGGCGGGTCTGGTCTCCCAGCTGCCTGGGCGGGTCTGGTCTCCCAGCTGCCTGGGCGGGTCTCCCAGCTGCCTGGGCGGGTCTGGTCTCCCGGCTGCCTGGGAGACGGGGCGGGTCTGGTCTCCCGGCTGCCTGGGCGGGTCTGGTCTCCCGGCTGCCTGGGCGGGTCTGGTCTCCCGGCTGCCTGGGCGGGTCTGGTCTCCCGGCTGCCTGGGCGGGTCTGGTCTCCCGGCTGCCTGTTAAAGCGGGTCTGGTCTCCCGGCTGCCTGGGCGGGTCTGTCTCCCGGCTGCCTGGGCGGGTCTGGTCTCCCGGCTGCCTGGGCGGGTCTGGTCTCAGGTGCAGTCTCATGCTGTCTGGGAGCTCACCAACAGTAGGGAGTCATTCAGTACACTACAGCTCACCAACAGTAGGGAGTCATTCACTACACTACAGCTCACCAACAGTAGGGAGTCATTCAGTACACTACAGCTCACCAACAGTAGGGAGTCATTCACTACACTACAGCTCACCAACAGTAGGGAGTCATTCACTACACTACAGCTCACCAACAGTAGGGAGTCATTCAGTACACTACAGCTCACCAACAGTAGGGAGTCATTCAGTACACTACAACTCACCAACAGTAGGGAGTCATTCAGTACACTACAGCTCACCAACATACACTACAACTCACCAACATGCACTACAGCTCACCAACATACACTACAGCTCACCAACATACACTACAGCTCACCAACATACACTACAGCTCACCAACATGCACTACAGCTCACCAACATGCACTACAGCTCACCAACATGCACTACAGCTCACCAACATACACTACAGCTCACCAACATACACTACAGCTCACCAACATACACTACAGCTCACCAACATACACTACAGCTCACCAACATACACTACAGCTCACCAACATACACTACAGCTCAGCAACAGTAGGGAGTCTTTCAGTACACTAGAGCTCACCAACAGTAGGGAGTCATTCAGTACACTTCAGCTCACCAACATACACTACAGCTCACCAACAGTAGGGAGTCATTCAGTACACTACAACTCACCAACAGTAGGGAGTCATTCAGTACACTACAGCTCACCAACATACACTACAGCTCACCAACAGTAGAGTCATTCAGTACACTACAGCTCACCAACAGTAGGGAGTCTTTCAGTACACTACAGCTCACCAACAGTAGGGAGCCATCAGTACACTACAGCTCACCAACAGTAGGGAGTCATTCAGTACACTACAGCTCACCAACAGTAGGGAGTCATTCAGTACACTACAGCTCACCAACATACACTACAGCTCACCAACAGTAGGGAGTCATTCAGTACACTACAGCTCACCAACATACACTACAGCTCACCAACAGTAGGGAGTCATTCAGTACACTACAGCTCACCAACAGTAGGAGTCATTCAGTACACTACAACTCACCAACAGTAGGGAGTCATTCAGTACACAACAGCTCACCAACAGTAGGGAGTCATTCAGTACACTACAGCTCACCAACATACACAACAGCTCACCAACAGTAGGGAGTCATTCAGTACACTACAGCTCACCAACAGTAGGGAGTCATTCAGTACACTTCAGCTCACCAACAGTAGGGAGTCATTCAGTACACAACAGCTCACCAACAGTAGGGAGTCATTCAGTACACTACAGCTCACCAACAGTAGGGAGTCATTCAGTACACTTCAGCTCACCAACAGTAGGGAGTCATTCAGTACACTACAGCTCACCAACAGTAGGGAGTCATTCAGTACACTACAGCTCACCAACAGTAGGGAGTCATTCAGTACACTACAGCTCACCAACAGTAGGGAGTCATTCAGTACACTACAGCTCACCAACACTAGGGAGTCATTCAGTACACTACAGCTCACCAACAGTAGGGAGTCATTCAGTACACTACAGCTCACCAACAGTAGGGAGTCATTCAGTACACTACAGCTCACCAACAGTAGGGAGTCATTCAGTACACTACAGCTCACCAACACTAGGGAGTCATTCAGTACACTACAGCTCACCAACAGTAAGGAGTCATTCAGTACACTACAGCTCACCAACACTAGGGAGTCATTCAGTACACTACAACTGAACAGTCAACTGTCATCGTCCCACACACAGCTCAGAGAGAGACGCAAAGTCACAGAGCTGCTGATGTCTTCTGACAGTTTGATTGGTGCTGATCTCTCGGTGGTTTGTTTCCCAAACGGCCTTCTATTCATTATACAGGGCACTACTGTTGACCAGGGCATATAGGGCTCTGCTCAAAAGTGGTGCACTATGTAGGGAATAGGGTGCCATTTGGGACACAGTTTATGTAAGGCCAGCTCATTCCTCCACCTGAGGCATCACTGCAGGCGATAAAGGCTTTTCAATGCTATTCATAACCATGCAGCCATAATGCCATTCATAAACCACTGGAGAAAGAGGGAGTGGGATTGAGAGAAGAGGCCGTGAGAGTGGGAGGTAGTGAGTAGGGAAGACAGAGAGAAAGAGAGGAAGACGGAGAGAAAGAGGAAGACAGAGAGGAGACAGAGAGGAAGACATTCAGAGAGGGAAGACAGAGAGGAAGACAGAGATGAGAGGGAAGACAGAGAGGGAAGAGAGGAAGACGGAGAGAAAGAGAAGACGGAGAAAGAGAGGGAAGCGGAGAGAAGAGTAGGAGAGAAAAAGGAAGAGAGAGAAAGAGAGGGAAGACGGAGAGAAAGAGAGGAAGACAGAGAGAAAGAGAGGGAAGACAGAGAGAAAGAGAGGAAGAGAGAAGAAGGGAAGACGGAGAGAAAGAGAGGAAGACGGAGAGAAGAGGGAAGACGGAGAGAAAGAGAGGAAGACGGAGAGAAAGAAAGGGAAGACGGAGAGAAAGAGAGGGAAGACAGAGAGAAAGAGAGGGAAGACAGAGAGAAAGAGGGAAGACGGAGAGAAAGGGGAGGAAGACAGAGGGAAAGGGAGGGAAGACGGAGAGAAAGAGGGGAAGACAGAGAGAAAGGGAGGAAGACGGAGAGAAAGAGAGGGAAGACGGAGAGAAAGACTAAGACGGAGAGAAAGGGAGGGAAGACAGAGAGAAAGGGGAGGGAAGACGGAGAGAAAGAGGGGAAGACAGAGAGAAAGGGAGGGAGGGAGAGAAAGAGAGGGGAAGTACGGGGAGAAGAGGGTAGACAGAGAATAGAGAGGAATTCAGGGAGATAGATAATGAGAGGGAAGACAGAGAGATAGAGAGGAAGACAGAGAGATAGAGAGGGAAGACAGAGAGATAGAGAGGGGGAAGACAGAGAGATAGAGAGGGAAGACAGAGATAGAGAGGGAAGATGGAGAGAAAGAGAGGGAAGACGGGTAAATGAGAGGGAAGACGGAGAGATAGAGGGAAGCTCAGAGAAGAGAGGGAAGATGGAGAGATGAGAGGAAGACGGAGAAAATGAGTGGGAAGACAGAGTGATAGAGAGGAAGACAGAGATAGAGAGGCGAGAGGTAGTGAGTAGGGGAAGACGGAGAGACAGAGAGGGAAGGAGAGGGTGAGCTCTTGCAACAGTGACAGATCATAGTCACACTGCAGTGGGGAAGCTGCTTTTCTCTCCCCCTCCCCACTCATGTCCTGTCCTTCAGTTCTCCTCTCCAAACCTCCCATCCCCTCCCCGCATCTCAGTCTCCCCCCTCGCATCTCCTCACCCACTTCCCCGTCTCCTCCTCTCCCCCTCATCTCCTCTCCCCCTCATCTCACCCCCCTCATCTCCCTCATCCTCCTCATCTCCTCTCCCAACTCCTCTCCCCCGTCTCCCTCTCCCCCTCATCTCCTCTCCCAGTTCCCCATCTCCTCCTCATCTCCTCTTCCACTCCCCCGTCCCTCCTCATCTCATTCCCATCTCCTCATACCTCTCCTCACCAACTCTCCCCCATCTCCTCCTCAGCTCCCCTCCCTCCTCATCTCCTTCCACTTCCCCCGTTCCTCCTCATCTCCTCTCCCCCTCACTCCCCTCCCCTCATCTCCTCTCCCACTTCCCCCGCCTCCTCATCTCCTCTTCCACTTCCCCTGCCTCCTCATCTCCTTCCCACTTCTCCCCATCTCTCCCCCTCTCTCTCCCACTTCCCGTCTCCTCCTCATCTCCTCTCCCACTTCCCCCCCGTCTCCTCCTCATCTCCTTCATCTCCTCTCCCCCTCATCTCCTCTCCCCCCTCATCTCCTCTCTCATCTCCTCTCCCACTTCCCCCGGAATCCTCATCTCATTTGGGACCCATCTCCCACTTCCCCATCTCCTCCCTCCCCCTCTCCTCATCTCCTCTCCCATCTTCCCCCGTCTCCTCATCTCCTCTCCCACTTCCCCCATCTCCTCCCCACTTCCCCGAAGAGAGGGCCTCATCTCCTCTCCCCTTCCCCCGTCATCTCCTCCCTCATCTCCCTCCTCAGAGGGAAACTTCCCCCATCTCCTCCTCATCTCCTCTCCCACTCTCCTCCTCATCTCCTCTCCCACTTCCCCCGTCTCCTCCTCATCTCCTCTCCCACTTCCCCGTCTCCTCCTCCTCATCTCCTCTCCCCCCTTCCCCACTCCTCCTCATCTCCCTCCCCCCTCCTCCTCATCTCCTCTCCCACTTCCCCCGTCTCCTCCTCATCTCCTCTCCCCTCATCTCCTCTCCCACTTCCCCGAGAGAAGCCTCCCCGGGAGAGAAGACTTCCCCCGGAGAGAAAGAGAGGGAATCTCTCTCCCCCTCATCTCCTCTCCCACTTCCCCCCATCCCTCCTCATCTCCTCTCCCACTTCCCCTCCTCCTCCTCATCTCCTCTCCCACTTCCCCCATCTCCTCTCCCAAGACCCCGAGAAGAGAGGGATCTCCTCTCCCACTTCCCCCGTCTCCTCCTCATCTCCTCATCTCCTCTCCCAGACCGATCTCCTCCTCTCCCCCATCTCCTCCCCATGAGAGGTCTCCCCTCATCTCCTCTCCCACTTCCCCCATCTCCTCTCATCTCCTCTCCCACTTCCCCCGTCTCCTCTCCCACTTCTCCCTCATCTCCCCCACTTCCCCGTCTCCTCTCCACTTCCCCCGTCTCCTCTCATCCCTCTCCCACTTCCCCGTCTCCTCCTCATCTCCTCTCCCCCTCATCTCCTCTCCCACTTCCCCCATCTCCTCCTCATCTCCTCTCCCACTTCCCCCGTCTCCTCCTCATCTCCTCTCCCCTCATCTCCTCTCCCACTTCCCCCGTCTCCTCTCCCACTTCCCCCGTCTCCTCCTCATCTCCTCTCCCCCTTCCCCCGTCTCCTCCTCATCTCCTCTCCCCCTCATCTCCTCTCCCACTTCCCCCATCTCCTCTCCCACTTCCCCCGTCCTCCTCATCTCCTCTCCCACTTCCCCCGCCTCCTCCTCATCTCCTCTCCCACTTCCCCGTCTCCTCCTCATCTCCTCCCACTTCCCCCATCTCCTCCTCTCCTCCTCATCTCCTCTCCCACTTCCCCCGCCTCCTCCTCATCTCCTCTCCCACTTCCCCCATCTCCCCCTCATCTCCTCTCCCACTTCCCCCATCTCCTCCTCATCTCCTCCCCACTTCCCCCGTCTCCTCCTCATCTCCTCTCCCCTTATCTCCCTCTCCCCACTTCCCCATCTCCTCTCCCACTTCCCCCATCTCTCCTCTCCCCCTCATCTCCTCTCCCACTTCCCCTCCTCCTCATCTCCTCTCCACCTCCCCCGTCCCCCTCATCTCCTCTCCCTTCCCCCATCTCCTCCCTCATCTCCTCTCCCACTTCCCCCCTCCTCCTCTCCCTCCTCATCTCCTCTCCCCCTTCCCTCCCACTCCCCCTTCTCCTCCTCATCTCCTCTCCCACTTCCCCGTCTCCTCCTCTCCCCTCATCCTCTCTCCCTCCCTCTACTCTCCTCTCATCCCCCTCTTCCCCACTCTCCTTTCCCCATCCTGTCGCTACTGTAGTTCCTCTCTCTCCTCTCCCCTCCCTCATCTCCCTCTTCCTCCCTCTACGCTCTACTCTCCCCATCCTGTTGCTACTGTAGGTCCTCTCCTCCTCTCCCTCCCCCTCCCCCTCCCTCCTCATCTCCCTCCGTCTCTCTCTTCTCTCCCCATCCTGTTGCTACTGTAGATCCTCTCTCTCCTCTCCCCTCCCTCCCTCCTCATCTCCCACTCCCTCTACTCTCTTCTCTCCCCATCCTGTTGCTACTGTAGGTCCTCTCCCTCTCCCCCCCTCCTCATCTCTCTTCTCTACCCTTCCTGTTGCTACTGTAGGTCCTCTCTCTCCTCTCCTCTCCCCTCCCTCTACTCTCTTCTCTCCCCATCCTGTTGCTACTGTAGGTCCTCTCTCTCCTCTCCCTCATCTCCCTCCCTCTACTCTCTTCTCTCCCCATCCTGTTGCTACTGTAGGTCCCCTCTCCTCTCCCCTCTCCCCCCCTCTACTCCTTCTCTCCCCTTCCTGTTGCTACTGTAGGTCCTCCTCTCTCTCCTCTCCCCTCCCTCTACTCTCTTCTCTCCCCTTCCTGTTGCTACTGTAGGTCCTCTCTCTCCTCTCCCCTCATCTCCTCTCCCCCTCATCTCCTCTCCCACTTCCCCATCTCCTCCTCATCTCCTCTCCCACTTCCCCCGTCTCCTCCTCATCTCCTCTCCCCTCATCTCCTCTCCCACTTCCCCCATCTCCTCTCCCACTTCCCCGTCTCCTCCTCATCTCCTCTCCCACTTCCCCCGTCTCCTCCTCATCTCCTCTCCCACTTCCCCGTCTCCTCCTCATCTCCTCTCCCACTTCCCCCATCTCCTCCTCATCTCCTCTCCCACTTCCCCGTCTCCTCCTCATCTCCTCTCCCACTTCCCCCATCTCCCCCTCATCTCCTCTCCCACTTCCCCCATCTCCTCCTCATCTCCTCTCCCACTTCCCCCGTCTCCTCCTCATCTCCTCTCCCCCTCATCTCCTCTCCCACTTCCCCCATCTCCTCTCCCACTTCCCCCCTCCTCCTCTCCCCTCATCTCCTCTCCCACTTCCCCCGTCTCCTCCTCATCTCCTCTCCCACCTCCCCCGTCTCCCCCTCATCTCCTCTCCCACTTCCCCCATCTCCTCCTCATCTCCTCTCCCACTTCCCCCGTCTCCTCCTCTCCCTCCTCATCTCCTCTCCTCCTCATCTCCTCTCCCACTTCCCCCTTCTCCTCCTCTCCCCCTCATCTCCTCTCCCACTTCCCCCGTCTCCTCCTCTCCCCCTCATCCTCTCTCCCTCCCTCTACTCTCCTCTCATCCCCCTCTTCCCCACTCTCCTTTCCCCATCCTGTCGCTACTGTAGTTCCTCTCTCTCCTCTCCCTCCCTCATCTCCCTCTTCCTCCCTCTACTCTCTACTCTCCCCATCCTGTTGCTACTGTAGGTCCTCTCTCTCCTCTCCTCTCCCCTCCCCTCCCTCCTCATCTCCCTCTTCCTCCATCTACTATCTTCTCTCCCCATCCTGTTGCTACTGTAGGTCCTCTCTCCCTCTCCCTCCCCTCCCTCCTCATCTCACTCCCTCTACTCTCTTCTATCCCCATCCTGTTGCTACTGTAGGTCCTCTCTCCTCTCCCCTCCCTCCTCATCTCTCTTCTCTACCCTTCCTGTTGCTACTGTAGGTCCTCTCTCTCCTCTCCTCTCCCCTCCCTCTACTCTCTTCTCTCCCCATCCTGTTGCTACTGTAGGTCCTCTCTCTCCTCTCCCCTCATCTCCCTCCCTCTACTCTCTTCTCTCCCCATCCTGTTGCTACTGTAGGTCCTCTCTCTTCTCTCCCCTTCCTGTTGCTACTGTAGGTCCTCTCTCTCCTCTCCTCCCCCTCCCTCTACTCTCTTCTCTCCCCTTCCTGTTGCTACTGTAGGTCCTCTCTCTCCTCTCCCCTCATCTCCTCTCCCCTCATCTCCTCTCCCACTTCCCCCATCTCCTCCTCATCTCCTCTCCCACTTCCCCCGTCTCCTCCTCATCTCCTCTCCCCTCATCTCCTCTCCCACTTCCCCCATCTCCTCTCCCACTTCCCCTCTCCTCCTCATCTCCTCTCCCACTTCCCCCGTCTCCTCCTCATCTCCTCTCCCACTTCCCCGTCTCCTCCTCATCTCCTCTCCCACTTCCCCCGTCTCCTCCTCTCCCCCTCATCTCCTCTCCCACTTCCCCCGTCTCCTCCTCATCTCCTCTCCCTCTTCCCCCGTCTCCTCCTCATCTCCTCTCCCACTTCCCCCGTCTCCTCCTCATCTCCTCTCCCACTTCCCCCGTCTCCTCCTCATCTCCTCTCCCCTCATCTCCTCTCCCACTTCCCCCATCTCCTCTCCCACTTCCCCCGTCTCCCTCCTCTCCCCTCATCTCCTCTCCCACTTCCCCCGTCTCCTCCTCATCTCCCTCTCCCACCTCCCCCGTCTCCCCCTCATCTCCTCTCCCACTTCCCCCATCTCCTCCTCATCTCCTCTCCCCACTTCCCCCGCTCCTCCTCTCCCTCCTCATCTCCTCTCCCCCTCATCTCCTCTCCCACTTCCCCCTTCTCCTCTCCCCCTCATCTCCTCTCCCACTTCCCCCGTCTCCTCCTCTCCCCCTCATCCTCTCTCCCTCCCTCTACTCTCCTCTCATCCCCCTCTTCCCCACTCTCCTTTCCCCATCCTGTCGCTACTGTAGTTCCTCTCCGTCTCCTCTCCCTCCCTCATCTCCCTCTTCCCCCTCTACGCTCTACTCTCCCCATCCTGTTGCTACTGTAGGTCCCTCTCTCTCCTCTCCTCTCCCCTCCCTCCCTCCTCATCTCCCTCCGTCTACTCTCTTCTCTCCCCATCCTGTTGCTACTGTAGATCCTCTCTCTCCTCTCCTCTCCCCTCCCTCCTCATCTCCTCTCTACTCTCTTCTCTCCCCATCCTGTTGCTACTGTAGGTCCCTCTCTCTCCTCTCCCCTCCCTCCTCATCTCTCTCTCTCTACCCTTCCTGTTGCTACTGTAGGTCCTCTCTCCCTCTCCTCTCCCCTCCCTCTACTCTCTTCTCTCCCATCCTGTTGCTACTGTAGGTCCTCTCTCCCTCTCCCCTCATCTCCCTCCCTCTACTCTCTTCTCTCCCCATCCTGTTGCTACTGTAGGTCCTCTCTCTCCTCTCCCCTCATCTCCCTCCCTCTACTCTCTTCTCTCCCCTTCCTGTTGCTACTGTAGGTCCTCTCTCTCCTCTCCTCTCCCCTCCCTCTACTCTCTTCTCTCCCCTTCCTGTTGCTACTGTAGGTCCTCTCTCTCCTCTCCCCTCATCTCCCTCCCTCTACTCTCTTCTCTCCCCTTCCTGTTGCTACTGTAGGTCCTCTCTCTCCTCTCCACTCCCTTCTCTCCCCTTCCTGTTGCTACTGTAGGTCCTCTCTCGCTGGCCTAAACTACAAAGTAAATCAGAGAGCCACTGCAGCACGTCCAGTCAAGGCCAGACACGCTGTATTAAGACATGCAAGCCCAGGAGGAGGATAACCTATCTGGCCAGGTAAGCCCAGGAGGAGGATAAGATATATGGCCAGGTAAGCCCAGTAGGAGGATAATATATCTGGCCAGGTAAGCCCAGGAGGAGGATAACCTATCTGGCCAGGTAAGCCCAGGAGGAGGATAACCTATCTGGCCAGGTAAGCCCAGGAGAGGATAACCTATCTGGCCAGGTAAGCCCAGGAGGAGGATAACCTATCTGGCCAGGTAAGCCCAGGAGGAGGATAACCTATCTGGCCAGGTAAGCCCAGGAGGAGGATAAGATATATGGCCAGGTAAGCCCAGTAGGAGGATAACATATCTGGCCAGGTAAGCCTAGGAGGAGGATAACATATCTGGCCAGGTAAGCCCAGGAGAAGGATAACATATCTGGCCAGGTAAGCCCAGGAGAAGGATAACATATCTGGCCAGGTAAGCCCAGGAGGAGGATAACATATCTGGCCAGGTAAGACAAGGAGGATGACATATCTGGCCCGGTAAGCCCAGGAGGAGGATAACATATCTGGCCAGGTAAGCCCAGGAGGAGGATAACATATCTGGCCAGGTAAGCCCAGGAGGAGGATAAGATATCTGGCCAGGTAAGCCCAGGAGGAGGATAAGATATCTGGCCAGGTAAGCCCAGGAGGAGGATAACATATCTGGCTAGGTAAGCCCAGGAGGAGGATAACATATCTGGCCAGGTAAGCCCAGGAGGAGGATAACATATCTGGCCAGGTAAGACAAGGAGGATAACATATCTGGCCAGGTAAGCCCAGGAGGAGGATAACATATCTGGCCAGGTAAGAGAAGGAGGACGACATATCTGGCCAGGTAAGCCCAGGAGGAGGATAACATATCTGGCCAGGTAAGACAAGGAGGATAACATATCTGGCCAGGTAAGCCCAGGAGGAGGATAACATATCTGGCCAGGTAAGCCCAGGAGGAGGATAACATATCTGACCAGGTAAGCCCAAGAGGAGGATAACATATCTGGCCAGGTAAGCCCAGGAGGAGGATAACATATCTGGCCAGGTAAGCCCAGGAGGAGGATAACATATCTGGCCAGGTAAGCCCAGGAGGAGGACATATCTGGCCAGGTAAGCCCAGGAGGAGGATAAGATATCTGGCCAGGTAAGCCCAGGAGGAGGATAAGATATCTGGCCAGGTAAGCCCAGGAGGAGGATAACATATCTGGCCAGGTAAGCCCATGAGGAGGATAACATATCTGGCCAGGTAAGACAAGGAGGATAACATATCTGGCCAGGTAAGCCCAGGAGGAGGATAACATATCTGGCCAGGTAAGAGAAGGAGGACGACATATCTGGCCAGGTAAGCCCAGGAGGAGGATAACATATCTGGCCAGGTAAGACAAGGAGGATAACATATCTGGCCAGGTAAGCCCAGGAGGAGGATAACATATCTGGCCAGGTCTGGAGGAGGATAACATATCTGACCAGGTAAGCCCAGGAGGAGGATAACATATCTGGCCAGGTAAGCCCAGGAGGAGGATAACATATCTGGCCAGGTAAGCCCAGGAGGAGGATAACATATCTGGCCAGGTAAGCCCAGGAGGAGGATAACATATCCGGCCAGGTAAGCCCAGGAGGAGGATAACATATCTGGCCAGATAAGCCTAGGAGGATAACATATCTGGCCAGATAAGCCTAGGAGGACAACATATCTGGCCAGCTAAGCCTAGGAGGAGGATAGCATATCTGGCCAGATAAGCCTAGGAGGACAACATATCTGGCCAGCTAAGCCTAGAGGAGGATAGCATCTGGCCAGATAAGCCTAAGAGGATAACATATCTGGCCAGATAAGCCTAAGAGGACAACATATCTGGCCAGCTAAGCCTAGGAGGACAACATATCTGGCATCTGGAAGCAAATGTTAGAATGATCAATTCAATCCATAGGATGACAATGACTTCTGTCATCTGGACTAGGACCACTACCAATACACTTCTGTCATCTGGACTAGGACCACCACACCTCTGACATCTGGACTAGGACCACCACACCTCTGACATCTGGACTAGGACCACTACACCTCTGACATCTGGACTAGGACCACTACACTTCTGTCATCTGGACTAGGACCACTACACTTCTGTCATCTGGACTAGGACCACTACCACTACACTTCTGTCATCTGGACTAAGACCACAACACTTCTTTCATCTGGACTAGGACCACTACACTTCTGTCATCTGGACTAGGACCACTACACTTCTCTCATCTGGACTAGGACCACTTTCTGTCATCTGGACTAGGACCACTACTGCTACACTTCTGTCATCTGGACTAAGACCACTAGACTTCTGTCATCTGGACTAAGACCACTAGACTTCTGTCATCTGGACTAATACCACTACACTTCTGTCATCTGGACGGGCCCACTACCACTACACCTCTGTCATCTGGACTAGGACCACTACACTTCTGTCATCTGGACTAGGACCACTACCAATACACTTCTGTCATCTGGATTAGGACCACAACACTTCTGTCATCTGGACGAGGCCCACTACATTTCTGTCATCTGGACTAGGACCACTACAATTCTGTCATCTGGACTAAGACCACTACACTTCTGTCATCTGGACTAATACCACTACACTTCTGTCATCTGGACGAGGCCCACTACACTTCTGTCATCTGGACTAAGACCACTACACTTCTGTCATCTGGACTAGGACCACTGCACTTCTGCCATCTGGACTAGGACCACTACACTTCTGTCATCTGGACTAGGACCACTGCACTTCTGCCATCTGGACTAGGACCACTACACTTCTGTCATCTGGACTAGGACCCCTACCAATACACTTCTATCATCTGGACTAGGACCACTAAACTTCTGTCATCTAGACTAGGACCACTACACTTCTGTCATCTGGACTAAGACCACTACACTTCTGTCATCTGGACTAATACAACTACACTTCTGTCATCTGGACTAATACCACTACACTTCTGTCATCTGGACGAGGCCCACTACACTTCTGTCATCTGGACTAAGACCACTACACTTGTCATCTGGACTAGGACCACTGCACTTCTGCCATCTGGACTAGGACCACTACACTTCTGTCATCTGGACTAGGACCACTACCACTACACTTCTGTCATCTGGACAAGGACCACTACACTTCTGTCATCTGGACTAGGACCACTACCACTACACTTCTGTCATCTGGACAAGGACCACTACACTTCTGTAATCTGGACTAGAACCTCTGAAGATATGGGTTGTTCTTACACTATAGTAGACCTTTTGTTAGAGTAGCCTACATTGAATAGATGGAACACTGTAATAATCAAGTATGTACCTGGTGGAGTACCTGGTAGAGTACCTGGTAGAGTAGAGTACCTGGTAGAGTACCTGGTAGAGTGCCTGGTAGAGTAGAGTACCTGGTAGAGTACCTGGTAGGGTACCTGGTAGAGTACCTGGTAGGGTACCTGGTAGAGTACCTGGTAGAGTACCTGGTAGAGTAGAGTACATGGTAGAGTACCTGGTAGAGTACCTGATAGAGTACATGGTAGGGTACCTGGTAGAGTAGAGTACCTGGTAGAGTAGAGTACCTGGTAGAGTACCTGGTAGAGTAGAGTACCTGAGTAGAGTACCTGGTAGAGTAGAGTACCTAGTAGAGTACCTGGTAGAGTGAGTACCTGGTAGAGTACCTGGTAGAGTACCTAGTAGAGTACCTGGTAGGGTACCTGGTAGAGTAGAGTACCTAGTAGAGTACCTAGTAGAGTACCTGGTAGAGTACCTGGTAGAGTAGAGTACCTGGTAGAGTACCTGGTAGAGTAGAGTAACTGGTAGATTACCTAGTAGAGTACCTGGTACAGTACCTGGTAGAGTAGAGTACCTGGTAGAGTAGAGTACCTGGTAGAGTACCTGGTAGAGTAGAGTACCTGGTAGAGTAGAGTACCTGGTAGAGTACCTGGTAGAGTAGAGTACATGGTAGAGTACCTGGTAGAGTAGAGTAACTGGTAGATTACCTAGTAGAGTACCTGGTACAGTACCTGGTAGAGTAGAGTACCTGGTAGAGTAGAGTACCTGGTAGAGTACCTAGTAGAGTACCTGGTAGAGTAGAGTACCTAGTAGAGTACCTGGTAGGGTAGAGTACCTGGTAGAGTACCTGGTAGAGTACCTGATAGAGTACCTAGTAGAGTACCTGGTAGAGTAGAGTACATGGTAGAGTACCTGGTAGAGTAGAGTACCTGATAGAGTAGAGTACATGGTAGAGTACCTGGTAGAGTGTCTGGTAGAGTAGAGTACCTGGTAGAGTACCTGGTAGAGTACCTGGTAGAGTAGAGTACATGGTAGAGTAGTGTACATGGTAGAGTACCTGGTAGAGTGCCTGGTAGAGTGCCTGGTAGAGTAGAGTACCTGGTAGAGTACCTGGTAGAGTAGAGTACCTGGTAGAGTAGAGTACCTGGTAGAGTACCTGGTAGAGTACCTGGTAGAGTAGAGTACCTGGTAGAGTAGAGTACCTGGTAGAGTACCTGGTAGAGTAGAGAACCTGGTAGAGTACCTGGTAGAGTAGAGTACATGGTAGAGTACCTGGTAGAGTACCTGGTAGAGTACCTAGTAGAGTACCTGGTAGAGTAGAGTACCTAGTAGAGTACCTGGTAGGGTAGAGTAGAGTACCTGGTAGAGTACCTGATAGAGTACCTAGTAGAGTACCTGGTAGAGTAGAGTACATGGTAGAGTACCTGGTAGAGTAGAGTACCTGATAGAGTAGAGTACATGGTAGAGTACCTGGTAGAGTGTCTGGTAGAGTAGAGTACCTGGTAGAGTACCTGGTAGAGTACCTGGTAGAGTAGAGTACATGGTAGAGTAGTGTACATGGTAGAGTACCTGGTAGAGTGCCTGGTAGAGTGCCTGGTAGAGTAGAGTACCTGGTAGAGTACCTGGTAGAGTACCTGATAGAGTAGCTGATATAGTAGAGTAGAGTACCTGGTAGAGTACCTGGTAGAGTACCTGGTAGAGTAGAGTACCTGGTAGAGTAGAGTACCTGGTAGAGTACCTGGTAGAGTAGAGTACATGGTAGAGTACCTGGTAGAGTAGAGTAGAGTACCTGGTAGAGTACCTGGTAGAGTAACTACCTGCAGCCCCATTGGACAGAGGGATACCTAGTCAGTCTAACCACTAGGCTACCTGCAGCCCCATTGGACAGAGGGATACCTAGTCAGTCTAACCACTAGGCTACCTGCAGCCCCATTGGACAGAGGGATACCTAGTCAGTCTAACCACTAGGCTACCTGCAGCCCCATTGGGCAGAGGGATACCTAGTCAGTCTAACCACTAGGCTACCTGTCGCCTCATTGGACAGAGGGCCTTGAGTAGATGGGGCTAAAGTCAATCTGAGAACACATCTATTCTAACACACTGTAATAACATGAGGACCAAAACTCTGCCAAGACCTTCACCCATTTCACTATGTATGGAAGCAACACTGCTGCTGCTGGGGACATTGGGTCCTTGGCTCAGCTCGCCTGCAGGGTTGGGACAGAGTGAGCTGAGAGTTATGGAGAAAGAGGAGAGGATGAACCTCTCTCTATGGTGAGAGTTATGGAGGAAGAGGAAGAACCTCTACGGTGAGAGTTATGGAGGAAGAGGAAGAACCTCTCTATGGTGAGAGTTATGGAGGAAGAGGAAGAACCTCTCTCTGGTGAGAGTTATGGAGGAAGATGAAGAACCTCTCTCTATAGTGAGAGTTATGGAGGAAGAGGAAGAACCTCTCTATGGTGAGAGTTATGGAGGAAGAGGAAGAACCTCTACGGTGAGAGTTATGGAGGAAGAGGAAGAACCTCTATGGTGAGAGTTATGGAGGAAGAGGAAGAACCTCTCTCTATGGTGAGAGTTATGGAGGAAGAGGAAGAACCTCTATGGTGAGAGTTATGGAGGAAGAACCTCTCTCTATGGTGAGAGTTATGGAGGAAGAGGAAGAACCTCTATGGTGAGAGTTATGGAGGAAGAGGAAGAACCTCTATGGTGAGAGTTATGGAGGAAGAGGAAGAACCTCTCTATGGTGAGAGTTATGGAGGAAGAGGAAGAACCTCTCTATGGTGAGAGTTATGGAGGAAGAGGAAGAACCTCTCTATGGTGAGAGTTATGGAGGAAGAGGAACAACCTCTCTATGGTGAGAGTTATGGAGGAAGAGGAAGGACCTCTCTCTATGGTGAGAGTTATGGAGGAAGAGGAAGAACCTCTACGGTGAGAGTTATGGAGGAAGAGGAAGAACCTCTCTCTATGGTGAGAGTTATGGAGGAAGAGGAAGAACCTCTACGGTGAGAGTTATGGAGGAAGAACCTCTCTCTATGGTGAGAGTTACGGAGGAAGAGGAAGAACCTCTCTCTATGGTGAGAGTTATGGAGGAAGAGGAAGAACCTCTGTCTATGGTGAGAGTTATGGAGGAAGAGGAAGAACCTCTGTCTATGGTGAGTTACGGAAGAATTTCTCCAAAGCTCAGTGGTCCGGACTCTGCCAGGACCTTGGCTCAAGGGAGACACTCAAGTGTTTTAGTACTATATCTCTTGACACAGTGATGAAAATAATCATGGCCTCTAAACCGTCAAGCTACATACTGGACCCTATTCCAACTAAACTACTGAAAGAGCTGCTTCCTGTGCTTGGCCCTCCTATGTTGAACATAATAAACTGCTCTCTATCCACCAGATGTGTACCAAACTCACTAAAAGTGGCAGTAATAAAGCCTCTCTTGAAAAAGCCAAACCTTGACCCAGAAAATATTTTCAAAACTAAAATCGGTCTATATCGAATCTCCAATTCCTCTCAATAATGTTAGAAAAGGCTGTTGCTCAGCAACTCACTGCCTTCTTGAAGACAAACAATGTATACGAAACGCTTCAGTCTGGTTTTAGACCACATCATAGCACTGAGACTGCACTTGTGAAGGTGGCAAATGACCTTTTAACGGCATCAGACCGAGGCTCTGCATCTGTCCTCGTGCTCCTAGACCTTAGTGCTGCTTTTGATACCATCGATCACCACATTCTTCTGGAGAGATTGGAAACCCAAATTGGTCTACACGGACAAGTTCTGGCCTGGTTTAGATCTTATCTGTCAGAAAGATATCAGTTTGTCTCTGTGGATGGTTTGTCCTCTGTCAAATCAACTGTACATTCTGGTGTTCCTCAAGGTTCCATTTTAGGACCACTATGGTTTTCACAACATATTTTACCTCTTGGTGATGTCATAGTGAAACATAATGTTTACGATACACAGCTGTACATTTCGATGAAACATGGTGAAGCCCAAAAATGTTCCTCTCTGGAAGCCTGTGTTTCAGACACAAGTAAGTGGATGGCGGCAAAGGGCCTTGAGTACTTTTAAACTCGGACAAAACAGAGATGCTTGTTCTAGGTCCCAAGAAACAAAGAGATCTTCTGTTGGATCTGACAATTAATCTTGATGGTTGTACAGTCGTCTCAAATAAAACTGTGAAGGACCTCGGCATTACTCTGGACCCTGATCTCTCTTCTGACGAACATATCAAGAATATTTCAAGGACAGCTTTTTTCCATCTCCGTAACATTGCAAAAATCAGAAACTTTCTGTTCAAAAATGATGTGACAAAAGCATTTTTCTGCTTCTAGGTTAGACTGCTGCAATGCTCTACTTTCCGGCTACCCGGATAAAGCACTAAATAAACTTCAGTTAGTGCTAAATACGGCTGCTAGAATCTTGACTAGAACCCAAACATTTGATCATATTACTCCAGTGCTAGCCTCCCTACACTGGCTTCCTGTCAAGGTTAGGGCTGATTTCAAGGTTTTACTGCTAAGCTACAAAGCATTACATGGGCTTGCTCCTACCCATCTTTCCGATTTGGTCCTGCCGTACATACCTACACGTACATGGTCACAAGACGCAGGCCTCCTTATTCCCCTTAGAAGTTCTAAGCAAACACAGATACTGATTTCTAGGCGACACCAGATACTGACTGTTACTTTTGATTTTGACCCCCCCCCCTTTGTTCAGGGACACGATATTCCATTTCTGTTAGTCACATGTCTGTGGAACTTGTTCAGTTTATGTTTGTTGTTGAATCTTATGTTCATACAAATATTTACAAGTTTGCTGAAAATAAACACTTGGCAGTGAGAGGACGTTTCTTTTTGCTGAGTTTTATGACAGCCTGGTGGTGAGACTACAACCTAGACTACATATGACCAATTCTATAACAGACTGGTGAGACTACAACCTAGACTACATATGACCAATTCTATAACAGACTGGTGAGACTACAACCTAGACTACATATGACCAATTCTATAACAGACTGGTGAGACTACAACCTAGACTACATATGACCAATTCTATAACAGACTGGTGAGACTACAACCTAGACTACATATGACCAATTCTATAACAGACTGGTGAGACTACAACCTAGACTACATATGACCAATTCTATAACAGACTGGTGAGACTACAACCTAGACTACATATGACCAATTCTATAACAGACTGGTGAGACTACAACCTAGACTACATATGACCAATTCTATAACAGACTGGTGGTGAGACTACAACCTAGACTACATATGACCAATTCTATAACAGACTGGTGAGACTACAACCTAGACTACATATGACCAATTCTATAACAGACTGGTGGTGAGACTACAACCTAGACTACATATGACCAATTCTATAACAGACTGGTGAGACTACAACCTAGACTACATATGACCAATTCTATAACAGACTGGTGAGACTACAACCTAGACTACATATGACCAATTCTATAACAGACTGGTGAGACTACAACCTAGACTACATATGACCAATTCTATAACAGACTGGTGAGACTACAACCTAGACTACATATGACCAATTCTATAACAGACTGGTGAGACTACAACCTAGACTACATATGACCAATTCCATAAGACTGGTGCTGAGACTCGTCCTTTAAAATGTATGTCAAAATAAAAAAAACAATGATTGTAAAGTTTAACAAACCATACACAGATGTGTATTGATTTAGATTGAAGCCAAACCAACACCTGTGTTTAGCCTACAGACAGACATCTCTCCTCCTATTCTTTACGTTGAGAGACAGAGAGAGAGACAGAGAGAGAGAGAGAGAGAGAGAGACAGAGAGAGAGACAGCGACAGAGAGACAGAGACAGAGAGACAGAGAGACAGAGAGACAGAGAGAGAGAGACAGAGAGAGAGAGAGACAGAGAGAGAGAGAGAGACAGAGACAGAGAGAGAGAGAGAGAGAGAGAGAGAGAGAGAGAGAGAGAGGCAGAGAGACAGAGAGAGAGAGACAGAGAGAGACAGAGAGAGAGAGACAGAGACAGAGAGAGAGAGACAGAGAGAGACAGAGAGAGAGACAGAGACAGAGAGAGAGAGAGAGGCAGAGAGACAGAGAGAGAGACAGAGAGAGAGAGAGAGAGAGAGAGAGAGAGAGAGAGAGAGAGAGAGAGAGAGAGAGAGAGAGAGAGAGAGAGAGAGAGCAGTAGGCAGAAATTCTGTTCAGGAGTGATGCTGCATGATCAGCTCAGGGCAGAGGAGGGGGAGGGGCTGCTAGATCAGCCCAGGGCAGAGGAGGGGGAGGGGCTGCTAGATCAGCCCAGGGCAGAGGAGGGGAGGGGCTGCTAGATCAGCTCAGGGCAGAGGAGGGGGAGGGGCTGCTAGATCAGCCCAGGGCAGAGGAGGGGAGGGGCTGCTAGATCAGCTCAGGGCAGAGGAGGGGGAGGGGCTGCTAGATCAGCTCAGGGCAGAGGAGGGCAGAGGGGCTGCTAGATCAGCTCAGGGCAGAGGAGGGGGAGGGGCTGCTAGATCAGCTCAGGGCAGAGGAGGGGGAGGGGCTGCTAGATCAGCTCAGGGCAGAGGAGGGGGAGGGGCTGCTAGATCAGCCCAGGGCAGAGGAGGGGGAGGGGCTGCTAGATCAGGGCAGAGGAGGGAGGGGCTGCTAGATCAGGGGGCAGAGGAGGGCAGAGGGGCTGCTAGATCAGCTCAGGGCAGAGGAGGGCAGAGGGGCTGCTAGATCAGCACAGGGCAGAGGAGGGGGGCTGCTAGATCAGCACAGGGCAGAGGAGGGGGAGGGGCTGCTAGATCAGCCCAGGGCAGAGGAGGGGAGAGGGCTGCTAGATCAGCCCAGGGCAGAGGAGGGGGGAGGGGCTGCTAGATCAGCACAGGGCAGAGGAGGGGAGAGGGGCTGCTAGATCAGCCCAGGGCAGAGGAGGGGGGAGCCCAGGGCAGGGGCTGCTAGATCAGCCCAGGGCAGAGGAGGGGGAGGGGCTGCTAGATCAGCTCAGGGCAGAGGAGGGGGAGGGGCTGCTAGATCAGCCCAGGGCAGAGGAGGGGAGGGGGCTGCTAGATCAGCTCAGGGCAGAGGAGGGGGAGGGGCTGCTAGATCAGCCCAGGGCAGAGGAGGGGAGGGGCTGCTAGATCAGCTCAGGGCAGAGGAGGGGGAGGGGCTGCTAGATCAGCTCAGGGCAGAGGAGGGGAGGGGCTGCTAGAGGGGCTGCTCGATCAGCCCAGGGCAGAGGAGGGGAGGGGCTGCTAGATCAGCCCAGGGCAGAGGAGGGGGAGGGGCTGCTCGATCAGCTCAGGGCAGAGGAGGGGAGAGGGGCTGCTAGATCAGCCCAGGGCAGAGGAGGGAGGGGCTGCTAGATCAGGGGCAGAGGAGGGAGGGGCTCGATCAGCTCAGGGCAGAGGAGGGGAGGGGGCTGCTAGATCAGCTCAGGGCAGAGGAGGGGAGGGGCTGCTAGATCAGCTCAGGGCAGAGGAGGGGAGGGGCTGCTAGATCAGCTCAGGGCAGAGGAGGGGAGGGGCTGCTAGATCAGCCCAGGGCAGATCAGGGGCAGAGGGGAGAGGGGCTGCTCGATCAGCCCAGGGCAGAGGAGGGAGAGGGGCTGCTCGATCAGCCCAGGGCAGAGGAGGGGGAGGGGCTGCTCGATCAGCCCAGGGCAGAGGAGGGAGAGGGGCCTACATGGACTGGCATTACAGCCTAGATGGACTGGCATTACAGCCTAGACTGGCATTACAGCCTAGATGGACTGGCATTATAGCCTAAATGGACTGGCATTATAGCCTAGACTGGCATTACAGCCTAGATGGACTGGCATTACAGCCTAGACTGGCATTACAGCCTAGACTGGCATTACAGCCTACATGGACTGGCATTACAGCCTAGATGGACTGGCATTACAGCCTAGACTGGCATTACAGCCTAGATGGACTGGCATTATAGCCTAAATGGACTGGCATTATAGCCTAGACTGGCATTACAGCCTACATGGACTGGCATTACAGCCTACATGGACTGGCATTACAGCCTAGACTGGCATTACAGCCTACATGGACTGGCATTACAGCCTAGATGGACTGGCATTACAGCCTAGATGGGCTGGCATTACAGCCTAGACTGGCATTACAGCCTACATGGACTGGCATTACAGCCTAGATGGCATTACAGCCTAGACGGACTGGCATTACAGCCTAGACGAACTGGCATTACAGCCTAGACTGGCATTACAGCCTAGATGGACTGGCATTACAGCCTAGACTGGCATTACAGCCTAGATGGACTGGCATTACAGCCTAGACGAACTGGCATTACAGCCTAGACGGACTGGCATTACAGCCTAGACGGACTGGCATTACAGCCTAAATGGACTGGCATTACAGCCTAGACGGACTGGCATTACAGCCTAAATGGACTGGCATTACAGCCTAAATGGACTGGCATTACAGCCTAGACGAACTGGCATTACAGCCTAGACTGGCATTACAGCCTAGATGGACTGGCATTACAGCCTAGATGGACTGGCATTACAGCCTAGACGAACTGGCATTACAGCCTAGACGGACTGGCATTACAGCCTAGACGGACTGGCATTACAGCCTAAATGACTGGCATTACAGCCTAAATGGACTGGCATTACAGCCTAGACGGACTGGCATTACAGCCTAGACGGACTGGCATTACAGCCTAGATGGACTGGCATTACAGCCTAAATGGACTGGCATTACAAATGGACTGGCATTACAGCCTAGACTGGCATTACAGCCTAAATGGACTGGCATTACAGCCTCGATGGACTGGCATTACAGCCTAAATGGACTGGCATTACAGCCTAGACTGGCAGTACATCCTAGATGGACTGGCATTACAGCATAAATGGACTGGCATTACAGCCTCGATGGACTGGCATTACATCCTCGATGGACTGGCATTACAGCCTAAATGGACTGGCATTACAGCCTAGATGGACTGGCATTACAGCCTACATGGACTGGCATTACAGCCTAGATGGACTGGCATTACAGCCTAGATGGACTGGCATTACAGCCTAGATGGACTGGCATTACAGCCTCGATGGACTGGCATTACAGCCTCGATGGACTGGCATTACAGCCTAGATGGACTGGCATTACAGCCTGAATGGACTGGCATTACAGCCTCGATGGACTGGCATTACAGCCTAAATGGACTGGCATTACAGCCTCGATGGACTGGCATTACAGCCTAGATGGACTGGCATTACAGCCTGAATGGACTGGCATTACAGCCTAGATGGACTGGCATTACAGCATAAATGGACTGGCAGTACATCCTAGATGGACTGGCATTACAGCCTAGATGGACTGGCATTACAGCCTCGATGGACTGGCATTACAGCCTCGATGGACTGGCATTACAGCCTCGATGGACTGGCATTACAGCCTCGATGGACTGGCATTACAGCCTCGATGGACTGGCATTACAGCCTCGATGGACTGGCATTACAGCCTCGATGGACTGGCATTAAGATGTTGATTAAGAAACACACACTGACCAGGTAGATAACATCGTTAAAACACATTTCCAGTAGTAGACTATGAATTAATATATAGTTTCCTATTCATCACAACTACCTCCCGCCCCTCACTGTCAAGCCCATCTCACGGCATGCAGCTGACTGCAGTGGCGAATCGATAGGGGAGAGCAGAAGTGTTATAAAGTCAGTGTTTAGCATAGGGCTCAAGAACGCCTACTCCATTGATATTAGCTACTACCGTGTTCACAATTCAATCCGTGACATCGAATCATTGTTTATCTTTCTTTGTCCCGTTTCAGCACCTCGGCATCCGTAGGCTACTTTTACAGTAAACCCCAAGCTCGGGCGCTCCATCCTTTTGACACCCACGATGCGAATTCCAGATGGCACTGTGGATGATGCGACATCGTTATGACGAATCACGTTCAACATCCATTAAGATCTAGTGAACTTAAAGTCAAATTAAATGTAGTCATAAATAACGATATGACACACAAAGCTGTCAATTGTAGTCTCAGCGCGGCGAAGCAGCTTTGCGGTAAACTCTGCGCCAACAGCCAGAACCGAACCGGAGGAATCTAACGCGATGCAGACAAATCTACAACCGAACCAACAGCAGTATCAAACCGACATATTAGAACAGTGTAATCGCTTAGAAATGCACTTACGGTTCGTAGGAACTGGATTTCATCTTCGCCGGCTTCTCCCGCATCAGCCATAGTTGCCGTCCGCGACAGAAACCCGACAGAGCCGAACGGAGTATCCGTGTGGAGGCGACAGAAGGCAGCACCGGGGATGCTGCTGACCGGAGCTGTAGAATAACCCAGGATGTGTTGCCTCGCTCTCATTGGACGGGTTACATATTCAAAACGGGGAGGAGTTGTGCAGGTGTGTGTGAGCCGAGACTTTGAAGATGATCACTGTGCTCCCTCTTCCGGTATCATTTATAAAAACCGATGGTGCAGCAACGTGAACGGATGAAGGAAGATACGACTCTACTGTTATTGAAGAACGGCGTCGTACACCGACGGTGGTTGGAGATTCTGGTTGATTGAGTCATTGAAAAAATCGTTAAAATAGGATTAGCTTGAGGTATGTCAGGAATGTTGCCGTTTTATCACGGGAGGCATATTCCGACCAATCAATATTTCAATACAAGGCCAGCCAATATAGTATATGAACTGTGAAAAGCGCTGTAGCGAGTGTTGTTTTGCAATCGTATAATATAACATACATCAAGACAGAGCCACATACTGAGTAAATTGTTTTATACTAAATGAATATGGTTCCAGATCAAACACTGTAATCTCAGAACATTCATAAAATAAAATAAATCACTACTTCTTTTCAGAAATAGTGGACACCTCCAGGATAAATCGATAACATTGCAAAATGACAATGATAACTGGTCAGTCAATAGTTTTTGGCACATTTCTTTAAAGACAAATTGTGAAACAATCCAAATCATTCAAATCAAAGAATTTACAATATCCATTCATAAAAACATGTACCTTTTATAGAGGTTTAGACATTAATATGGCGTGTCAAGTAAGTGTACATTTTGTGATGAAGACCATTTTTACTAATTATAAATTTTGTAAACAAGTTGTATCTAATTAGCATAACTACAATCTCAAATAAACAACTGCTGAGGAAATTAACCTCTTCTAGAACTTAATATGTCCCTAATGATCCAATTCTGAAATTAAACCATATGTATCTGTTAATTATTCAAATCTAAGATTGTGATTGCCAGAATAAAGTATAAATGACATTGGCAACAGCTGTTACATTAAAACTGTAAAATGTTAGACCATATAAAAACAGCTCCATTTCTTAACAGACAGGTGGCCATTTTGAAAATAGCTATAAAAATAAACTTTTTTTTTCAAGTTGAGCCTTGATTCACTAGAAGTGTAAGTTTCTTTTTATTATCTGGCCCTAAGCAGGGTCTAGAAGGGATGCAGATTTTTTCAGAATTTACTTTTTGTAGCAAGTTAGGGAGAATTAACTTAGCAGGTTAGGGAGAATTAACGTAGCAGGTTAGGGAGAATTAACGTAGCAGGTTAGGGAGAATTAACGTAGCAGGTTAGGGAGAACTAACGTAGCAGGTTAGGGAGAACTAACGTAGCAGGTTAGGGAGAATTAACGTAGCAGGTTAGGGAGAACTAACATAGCAGGTTAGGGAGAATTAACGTAGCAGGTTAGGGAGAACTAACGTAGCAGGTTAGGGAGAATTAACGTAGCAGGTTAGGGAGAATTAACGTAGCAGGTTAGGGAGAACTAACATAGCAGGTTAGGGAGAACTAACGTAGCAGGTTAGGAGAACTAACGTAGCAGGTTAGGGAGAATTAACGTAGCAGGTTAGGGAGAACTAACGTAGCAGGTTAGGGAGAATTAACGTAGCAGGTTAGGGAGAATTGGGTTTAGGTTGGGAGAATTAACGTAACAGGTTAGGGAGAATTAACGTAGCAGGTTAGGGAGAACTAACGTAGCAGGTTAGGAGAACTAACGTAGCAGGTTAGGGAGAATTAACGTAGCAGGTTAGGGAGAATTAACGTAGCAGGTTAGGGAGAATTAACGTAGCAGGTTAGGGAGAATAAACGTAGCAGGTTAGGGAGAATTAACGTAGCAGGTTAGGGAGAATTAACGTAGCAGGTTAGGGAGAACTAACGTAGCAGGTTAGGGAGAACTAACGTGGCAGGTTAGGGAGAATTAACGTAGCAGGTTAGGGAGAATTAACGTAGCAGGTTAGGGAGAATTAACGTAGCAGGTTAGGGAGAATTAACGTAGCAGGTTAGGGAGAATTAACGTAGCAGGTTAGGGAGAACTAACGTAGCAGGTTAGGGAGAATTAACGTAGCAGGTTAGGGAGAATTAACGTAGCAGGTTAGGGAGAACTAACGTAGCAGGTTAGGGAGAACTAACGTAGCAGGTTAGGGAGAACTAACGTAGCAGGTTAGGGAGAACTAACGTAGCAGGTTAGGGAGAATTAACGTAGCAGGTTAGGGAGAATTAACGTGGCAGGTTAGGGAGAATTAACGTAGCAGGTTAGGGAGAATGAACATATCAGGTTAGGGAGAATGAACATATCAGGTTAGGGAGAATTAACATATCAGGTTAGGGAGAATTAACATATCAGGTTAGGAGAATTAACATATCAGGTTAGGGAGAATTAACGTAGCAGGTTAGGGAGAATGAACATATCAGGTTAGGGAGAATGAACATATCAGGTTAGGGAGAATTAACGTAGCAGGTTAGGGAGAATTAACATATCAGGTTAGGGAGAATTAACGTAGCAGGTTAGGGAGAATAAACGTAGCAGGTTAGGGAGAATGAACATATCAGGTTAGGGAGAATGAACATATCAGGTTAGGAGAATTAACATATCAGGTTAGGGAGAATAAACGTAGCAGGTTAGGGAGAATGAACGTAGCAGGTTAGGGAGAATGAACATATCAGGTTAGGGAGAATAAACGTAGCAGGTTAGGGAGAATTAACGTAGCAGGTTCGGGAGAATAAACGTAGCAGGTTAGGGAGAATTAACGTAGCAGGTTAGGAGAATTAACGTAGCAGGTTAGGGAGAATTAACGTAGCAGGTTAGGGAGAATTAACGTAGCAGGTTCGGGAGAATTAACGTAGCAGGTTAGGGAGAATTAACGTAGCAGGTTAGGGAGAATTAACGTAGCAGGTTAGGGAGAATTAACGTAGCAGGTTAGGGAGAATTAACGTAGCAGGTTAGGGAGAATTAACGTAGCAGGTTCGGGAGAATTAACGTAGCAGGTTAGGGAGAATTAACGTAGCAGGTTAGGGAGAATTAACGTAGCAGGTTAGGGAGAATTAACGTAGCAGGTTCGGGAGAATTAACGTAGCAGGTTAGGGAGAATTAACGTAGCAGGTTAGGGAGAATTAACGTAGCAGGTTAGGGAGAATTAACGTAGCAGGTTAGGGAGAATTAACGTAGCAGGTTAGGGAGAATTAACGTAGCAGGTTAGGGAGAACTAACGTAGCAGGTTATGGAGAACTCACGTAGCAGGTTATGGAGAACTAACGTAGCAGGTTAGGGAGAATTAACGTAGCAGGTTATGGAGAATTAACGTAGCAGGTTAGGGAGAATTAACGTAGCAGGTTAGGGAGAATTAACGTAGCAGGTTAGGGAGAATTAACGTAGCAGGTTATGGAGAACTCACGTAGCAGGTTATGGAGAACTAACGTAGCAGGTTAGGGAGAACTAACGTAGCAGGTTAGGGAGAACTCACGTAGCAGGTTATGGAGAACTCACGTAGCAGGTTATGGAGAACTAACGTAGCAGGTTAGGGAGAACTAACGTAGCAGGTTAGGAGAACTAACGTAGCAGGTTAGGGAGAACTAACGTAGCAGGTTAGGGAGAACTAACGTAGCAGGTTAGGGAGAACTAACGTAGCAGGTTAGGGAGAACTAATGTAGCAGGTTAGGAGAACTAACGTAGCAGGTTAGGAGAACTAACGTAGCAGGTTAGGGAGAACTAACGTAGCAGGTTAGGGAGAACTCACGTAGCAGGTTAGGGAGAACTCACGTAGCAGGTTAGGAGAACTCACGTAGCAGGTTAGGGAGAACTCACGTAGCAGGTTAGGGAGAACTCACGTAGCAGGTTAGGGAGAACTAACGTAGCAGGTTAGGGAGAACTCACGTAGCAGGTTAGGGAGAACTAACGTAGCAGGTTAGGAGAACTAACGTAGCAGGTTAGGGAGAACTAACGTAGCAGGTTAGGGAGAACTCACGTAGCAGGTTAGGGAGAACTCACGTAGCAGGTTAGGGAGAACTCACGTAGCAGGTTAGGGAGAACTCACGTAGCAGGTTAGGGAGAACTAACGTAGCAGGTTAGGGAGAACTGGGTTAAGGTTGGGAAAAGGGTTAGAATTTGTCAAATTTTGACGTCAATTTGCCAAAACCTGTATCCCATCTAGACATGACCATTGAGCAGCGCCTCTGTTTTCTAGGTAGTGGTTGTGGATGCATTAGTGTCGTAGCCCAGGATTGGTTGAAGTATCACTGTCAGTCAGTGTCGAAGCCCAGGATTGGTTGAAGTATCACTGTCAGTCAGTGTCGAAGCCCAGGATTGGTTGAAGTATCACTGTCAGTCAGTGTCGAAGCCCAGGATTGGTTGAAGTATCACTGTCAGTCAGTGTCGAAGCCCAGGATTGGTTGAAGTATCACTGTCAGTCAGTGTCGTAGCCCAGGATTGGCCCCAGCCAGCGTTCCACCTCAGACACTGGCATCTCTTTCCTCCCAGCATAGTCCTCCACCTGTGGTAACATGACATACCACACATTAACCTACCACACATTAACAATGTCATGACATACCACACATTAACCTACCACACATTAACCTACCACACATTAACCTACCACACATTAACAATGTCATGACATACCACACATTAACCTACCACACATGAACATACCACACATTAACCTACCACATTAACCTACCACACATTAACCTACCACACATTAACAATGTCATGACATACCACACATTAACCTACCACACATTAACCTACCACACATTAACCTACCACACATTAACCTACCACACATTAACCTACCACACATTAACCTACCACACATTAACCTACCACACATTAACAATGTCATGACATACCACACATTAACCTACCACACATTAACCTACCACACATTAACCTACCACACATTAACCTACCACACATTAACCTACCACACATTAACCTACCACACATTAACATACCACACATTAACATACCACACATTAAGCTACCACACATTAACAATGTCATGACATACCACACATTAACATACCACACATTAAGCTACCACACATTAAGCTACCACACATTAACATAATGTCATGACATACCACACATTAACATACCACACATTAACAATGTCATGACATACCACACATTAACATAATGTCATGACATACCACACATTAACATAATGTCATGACATACCACACATTAACATAATGTCATGACATACCAAGTAGGTGATGAGACTTGTACAGACCTGCCAACCTTGAACAATATTTATGAGTACCACTGTAGCACGGTGGTGGTATCCCTGACCCTCACGACGGAGGGCATCCCTGACCCTCACGACGGAGGGCATCCCTGACCCTCACGACGGAGGGCATCCCTGACCCTCACGACGGAGGGCATCCCTGACCCTCACGACGGAGGGCATCCCTGACCCTCACGACGGAGGGCATCCCTGACCCTCACGACGGCGGCGGCATCCCTGACCCTCACGACGGAGGGCATCCCTGACCCTCACGAAGCGGTGGCATCCCTGACCCTCACGACGGCGGGGGGAGCATCCCTGACCCTCACGACGGCGGGGGCATCCCTGACCCTCACGACGGCGGGGGCATCCCTGACCCTCACGACGGCGGGGGCATCCCTCACCCTCACGACGGCGGGGCATCCCTGACCCTCACGACGGCGGTGGCATCCCTGACCCTCACGACGGCGGGGCATCCTGACCCTCACGACGGCGGGGGCATCCCTGACCCTCACGACGGCGGGGGCATCCCTGACCCTCACGACGGCGGGCATCCCAGACCCTCACGACGGCGGGCATCCCAGACCCTCACGACGGCGGGCATCCCTGACCCTCACGACGGCGGTGGCATCCCTGACCCTCACGACGGCGGTGGCATCCCTGACCCTCACGACGGCGGTGGCATCCCTGACCCTCACGACGGCGGTGGCATCCCTGACCCTCACGACGGCGGTGGCATCCCTGACCCTCACGACGGCGGTGGCATCCCCCCACCCTCACGACGACGGTAACATCCCTGACCCTCACGACGACGGTAACATCCCTGACCCTCACGACGGCGGTGGCATCCCGACCCTCACGACGGCGGGTATGCGACACCCACACTGCTCAGATGAACCTATTCTAGTGTAATGATGGTGCTGGCAGAACACTGTCTCTGTATGAATGGTATATAGACTGATGGGTACTTGGTAATGGCAGTCAGTTAAGAACACATTGTGATTTAAAATGACGGTCTACCGGGGAACAGTGGAGGTTACCTGCCTTGTTCAGGGGCAGAACGACAGAGTTTTACCTTGTCAGCTCGGGGATTCAATCCAGCAACGTTTCAGGTTAAACGCTCTAACCACTAGGCTACCTGCTGGTTACTGGTCCAACGCTCTAACCACTAGGCTACCTGCTGGTTACTGACCCAATGCTCTAACCACATGGCTACCTGCTGGTTACTGGTCCAATGCTCTAACCACTAGGCTACCTGCTGGTTACTGGCCCAACGCTCTAACCACTAGGCTACCTGCTGGTTACTGGTCCAACGCTCTAACCACTAGGCTACCTGCTGGTTACTGGTCCCACGCTCTAACCACTAGGCTACCTGCTGGTTACTGGTCCAACGCTCTAACCACTAGGCTACCTGCTGGTTACTAGTCCAACGCTCTAACCACTAGGCTACCTGCTGGTTACTGGTCCAATGCTCTAACCACTAGGCTACCTGCTGGTTACTGGTCCAACGCTCTAACCACTAGGCTACCTGCTGGTTACTGGTCCAACGCTCTAACCACTAGGCTACCTGCTGGTTACTGGTCCAACGCTCTAACCACTAGGCTACCTGCTGGTTACTGGTCCAATGCTCTAACCACTAGGCTACCTGCTGGTTACTGGTCCAATGCTCTAACCACTAGGCTACCTGCTGGTTACTGGTCCAACGCTCTAACCACTAGGCTACCTGCTGGTTACTGGTCCAACGCTCTAACCACTAGGCTACCTGCTGGTTACTGGTCCAATGCTCTAACCACTAGGCTACCTGCTGGTTACTGGTCCAATGCTCTAACCACTAGGCTACCTGCTGGTTACTAGTCCAACGCTCTAACCACTAGGCTACCTGCTGGTTACTGGTCCAATGCTCTAACCACTAGGCTACCTGCTGGTTACTGGTCCAATGCTCTAACCACTAGGCTACCTGCTGGTTACTAGTCCAACGCTCTAACCACTAGGCTACCTGCTGGTTACTGGTCTAACGCTCTAACCACTAGGCTACCTGCTGGTTACTGCTCTAACGCTCTAACCACTAGGCTACCTGCTGGTTACTGGTCCAACGCTCTAACCACTAGGCTACCTGCTGGTTACTGGTCCAACGCTCTAACCACTAGGCTACCTGCTGGTTACTGGTCCAACGCTCTAACCACTAGGCTACCTGCTGGTTACTGGTCCAACGCTCTAACCACTAGGCTACCTGCTGGTTACTGGTCCAATGCTCTAACCACTAGGCTACCTGCTGGTTACTAGTCCAACGCTCTAACCACTAGGCTACCTGCTGGTTACTGGTCTAACGCTCTAACCACTAGGCTACCTGCTGGTTACTGGTCCAACGCTCTAACCACTAGGCTACCTGCTGGTTACTGGTCCAACGCTCTAACCACTAGGCTACCTGCTGGTTACTGGTCCAATGCTCTAACCACTAGGCTACCTGCTGGTTACTGGTCCAATGCTCTAACCACTAGGCTACCTGCTGGTTACTAGTCCAACGCTCCAACCACTAGGCTACCTGCTGGTTACTGGTCCAACGCTCTAACCACTAGGCTACCTGCTGGTTACTGGTCCAATGCTCTAACCACTAGGCTACCTGCTGGTTACTGACCCAATGCTCTAACCACTAGGCTACCTGCTGGTTACTGGTCCAATGCTCTAACCACTAGGCTACCTGCTGGTTACTGGTCCAATCTTCTAACCACTAGGCTACCTGCTGGTTACTAGTCCAACGCTCTAACCACTAGGCTACCTGCTGGTTACTGGTCCAACGCTCTAACCACTAGGCTACCTGCTGGTTACTGGTCCAATGCTCTAACCACTAGGCTACCTGCTGGTTACTAGTCCAACGCTCTAACCACTAGGCTACCTGCTGGTTACTGGTCTAACGCTCTAACCACTAGGCTACCTGCTGGTTACTGCTCTAACGCTCTAACCACTAGGCTACCTGCTGGTTACTGGTCCAACGCTCTAACCACTAGGCTACCTGCTGGTTACTGGTCCAACGCTCTAACCACTAGGCTACCTGCTGGTTACTGGTCCAACGCTCTAACCACTAGGCTACCTGCTGGTTACTGGTCCAACGCTCTAACCACTAGGCTACCTGACGCCCCAAGTACATGTAAAATCCCATAGAGAACGCTAACTAAATGTTAACGAGCGCATTTTGGACAGTTTCTGACCTAAACTATACAAGTACACTCAAAAATGCTACATATATATTAGATAGCAAGGCTCTTGATTCAGGAGGGGAGGGGATTCTCTGCTGTCACGAGGCGAACGCTTGATTTTGGAAGAAGCTAACCACTTAGCTAGATAGGCTAACGTGCTACTAAATTAGCAAACCAAAAACACAACTGTAGAGCTTTTAGACAGTCAGACAGGATTTGAACCAAGGACTGTAGTGACGCCTCTTGAACGTAGGATGAACAGTGCCTTTAGGCCCAAGTGTCAGTGGGGTTTGAAAACAGCACCCCCTTGTGGTGGGTTGTTAATCAGTTACGTAACAACAATCCCATCCTGAGCTTGTATCAGTACCTGTTCTCTGGTGATCTTTCCCACTGCGAAGTAGGTAGCTTTGGGATGAGAGAAGTACAGCCCAGAGACAGCAGCTGCTGGGGTCATGGCCAGAGACTCAGTCAACTTGATACCTGGAAAAACATCGGACATCGTCGCCGTCAGAACCTCATCTAGAGACTTCCTCAAGCGGGTTTTGGGGGTCGCCATCAGTCATAAAAGCCAACCAACACAGAACGAAGTCTATAATGCAGAAACTACTCTACACCCCCCCACATCTCAATTAGACATTCATCTGCACTGATAGGAAAAGACTGGACAAGTGGAAACAATATGATTTGGACGCTCCTCATTAGACTGTCTTTCACCTGGTCAGGTGTTTCAGATGAAAGGGAGGGAAGGTGAGAGGAAGAGGCCTTACCCGTCTTCTCCTCTACCTCGCCCAGCGTCCACATGGCGGTCTTCTCAGTGTGGTCGGGCTGGGAGGGGTATCCTGCGGCTGGCCTGATGCCCTCGTATCGGATCCTGTGCATGTCCTCTGCCGGGAGGTTCTCCTCCACGCTGTAGCCCCACAGCTCCCGACGCACCCTGGCGTGGAGCTCCTCGGCAAACGCCTGGCGGACGGGGAGACGCACAGACCTTCAGCTTCTCATGGACTCTCACTGTTCACCTATTAGTGGCTTCCTATTGGCCTGTAGTGATCAGTCTGTCATGTATGGATTCCTATTGGGCTGTAGTTATCAGTCTGTCATGTCTGGCTTCCTATTGGCCTGTAGTTATCAGTCTGTCACGTATCGCTTCCTATTGGGCTGTAGTGATCAGTCTGTCATGTATGGATTCCTATTGGGCTGTAGTGATCAGTCTGTCATGTATGGCTTCCTATTGGGCTGTAGTGATCAGTCTGTCATGTATCGCTTCCTATTGGGCTGTAGTTATCAGTCTGTCATGTATGGATTCCTATTGGCCTGTAGTGGTCAGTCTGTCATGTATGGATTCCTATTGGGCTGTAGTGATCAGTCTGTCATGTATCGCTTCCTATTGGCCTGTAGTTATCAGTCTGTCATGTATCGCTTCCTATTGGCCTGTAGTTATCAGTCTGTCATGTATGGATTCCTATTGGGCTGTAGTGATCAGTCTGTCATGTATGGATTCCTATTGGGCTGTAGTGATCAGTCTGTCATGTATGGATTCCTATTGGGCTGTAGTGATCAGTCTGTCATGTATGGATTCCTATTGGCCTGTAGTTATCAGTCTGTCATGTATCGCTTCCTATTGGGCTGTAGTGGTCAGTCTGTCATGTATGGATTCCTATTGGGCTGTAGTGATCAGTCTGTCATGTATGGATTCCTATTGGGCTGTAGTTATCAGTCTGTCATGTATGGATTCCTATTGGCCTGTAGTTATCAGTCTGTCATGTATGGATTCCTATTGGGCTGTAGTTATCAGTCTGTCATGTCTGGCTTCCTATTGGGCTGTAGTGATCAGTCTGTCATGTATGGATTCCTATTGGGCTGTAGTGATCAGTCTGTCATGTATGGATTCCTATTGGCCTGTAGTTATCAGTCTGTCATGTATGGATTCCTATTGGGCTGTAGTGGTCAGTCTGTCATGTATGGATTCCTATTGGGCTGTAGTGGTCAGTCTGTCATGTATCGCTTCCTATTGGCCTGTAGTTATCAGTCTGTCATGTATGGATTCCTATTGGGCTGTAGTTATCAGTCTGTCATGTATCGCTTTCCTATTGGGCTGTAGTGGTCAGTCTGTCATGTATCGCTTCCTATTGGCCTGTAGTTATCAGTCTGTCATGTCTGGCTTCCTATTGGGCTGTAGTGGTCAGTCTGTCATGTATGGATTCCTATTGGGCTGTAGTGATCAGTCTGTCATGTATCGCTTCCTATTGGCCTGTAGTTATCAGTCTGTCATGTATGGATTCCTATTGGCCTGTCGTTATCAGTCTGTCATGTATGGATTCCTATTGGGCTGTAGTGGTCAGTCTGTCATGTATCGCTTCCTATTGGCCTGTAGTTATCAGTCTGTCATGTATGGATTCCTATTGGGCTGTAGTGATCAGTCTGTCATGTATCGATTCCTATTGGGCTGTAGTTATCAGTCTGTCATGTATGGATTCCTATTGGGCTGTAGTGGTCAGTCTGTCATGTATCGCTTCCTATTGGGCTGTAGTGGTCAGTCTGTCATGTATCGCTTCCTATTGGGCTGTAGTGATCAGTCTGTCATGTATCGCTTCCTATTGGCCTGTAGTGGTCAGTCTGTCATGTATGGATTCCTATTGGGCTGTCGTGATCAGTCTGTCATGTATGGATTCCTATTGGGCTGTAGTGATCAGTCTGTCATGTATCGATTCCTATTGGGCTGTAGTGATCAGTCTGTCATGTATGGATTCCTATTGGGCTGTAGTGGTCAGTCTGTCATGTATGGATTCCTATTGGGCTGTAGTGGTCAGTCTGTCATGTATGGATTCCTATTGGCCTGTAGTTATCAGTCTGTCATGTATGGATTCCTATTGGGCTGTAGTGATCAGTCTGTCATGTATCGCTTCCTATTGGCCTGTAGTTATCAGTCTGTCATGTATGGATTCCTATTGGGCTGTAGTGATCAGTCTGTCATGTATGGATTCCTATTGGGCTGTAGTGATCAGTCTGTCATGTATGGATTCCTATTGGCCTGTCGTTATCAGTCTGTCATGTATCGCTTCCTATTGGCCTGTAGTTATCAGTCTGTCATGTATGGATTCCTATTGGCCTGTAGTGGTCAGTCTGTCATGTATGGATTCCTATTGGGCTGTAGTGATCAGTCTGTCATGTATGGATTCCTATTGGGCTGTAGTTATCAGTCTGTCATGTATGGATTCCTATTGGGCTGTAGTGATCAGTCTGTCATGTATCGCTTCCTATTGGGCTGTAGTGATCAGTCTGTCATGTATCGCTTCCTATTGGGCTGTAGTTATCAGTCTGTCATGTATGGATTCCTATTGGGCTGTAGTGATCAGTCTGTCATGTATGGATTCCTATTGGGCTGTAGTTATCAGTCTGTCATGTATGGATTCCTATTGGGCTGTAGTGATCAGTCTGTCATGTATGGATTCCTATTACATCAGCCAGGTGTCAATACAGTAACACTAGAGTCCGTACCTCAGTATAGCGACACTAGAGTCCGTACCTCAGTATAGCGACACTAGAGTCCGTACCTCAGTATAGCGACACTAGAGTCCGTACCTCAGTATAGCGACACTAGAGTCCGTACCTCAGTATAGCGACACTAGAGTCCGTACCTCAGTATAGCGACACTAGAGTCCGTACCTCAGTATAGCGACACTAGAGTCCGTACCTCAGTATAGCGACACTAGTGTCCGTACCTCAGTATAGTGACACTAGAGTCCGTACCTCAGTATAGCGACACTAGAGTCCGTACCTCAGTATAGCGACACTAGAGTCCGTACCTCAGTATAGCGACACTAGAGTCCGTACCTCAGTATAGTGACACTAGAGTCCGTACCTCAGTATAGCGACACTAGAGTCCGTACCTCAGTATAGCGACACTAGAGTCCGTACCTCAGCCAGGTGTCAGTATAGTCACACTAGAGTCCGTACCTCAGTATAGCGACACTAGAGTCCGTACCTCAGTATAGCGACACTAGAGTCCGTACCTCAGTATAGCGGCACTAGAGTCCGTACCTCAGTATAGCGACACTAGAGTCCGTACCTCAGCCAGGTGTCAGTATAGCGACACTAGAGTCCGTACCTCAGTATAGCGACACTAGAGTCCGTACCTCAGTATAGCGACACTAGTGTCCGTACCTCAGTATAGCGACACTAGTGTCCGTACCTCAGTATAGTGACACTAGAGTCCGTACCTCAGTATAGCGACACTAGAGTCCGTACCTCAGTATAGCGACACTAGTGTCCGTACCTCAGTATAGCGACACTAGAGTCCGTACCTCAGTATAGCGACACTAGAGTCCGTACCTCAGCCAGGTGTCAGTATAGTCACACTAGAGTCCGTACCTCAGTATAGCGACACTAGAGTCCGTACCTCAGTATAGCGACACTAGAGTCCGTACCTCAGTATAGCGGCACTAGAGTCCGTACCTCAGTATAGCGGCACTAGAGTCCGTACCTCAGTATAGCGACACTAGAGTCCGTACCTCAGTATAGCGACACTAGAGTCCGTACCTCAGTATAGCGGCACTAGAGTCCGTACCTCAGTATAGCGACACTAGAGTCCGTACCTCAGTATAGCGACACTAGAGTCCGTACCTCAGTATAGCGACACTAGAGTCCGTACCTCAGTATAGCGACACGAGTCCGTACCTCAGCCAGGCGGTCAGCCAGAGCCTTCACCATGATACTGTTGTAGTCGTCTCCCTGGGTCTCAAACTGTTTGCTCAGCTCCTCCGCCCCGAACACAGCTACAGCAAACATCCCCATGTAGTCCGACACACGGCTGGCCCTCGGGGCCACGAAGTCGGACAGGCAGTAGTAGGGGTCTGAGCTGGCACTGTCCTTCTCTGCCTGCAAGACAAACACAGTTATCTCACAATACATGCACAATACATGCTCATGCTCAGTCTCAGTGGACTAATCCATTATAGAGGTCTGTCTCAGTGGACTAATCCATTATAGAGGCCTGTCTGAGTGGACTAATCCATTATAGAGGCCTGTCTGAGTGGACTAAGAGATAGCGGGGAGGAGAGAGAGATAGCGGGGAGGAGAGAGAGATAGCGGGGAGGAGAGAGAGACAGCAGGGAGGAGAGAGAGATAACGGGGAGGAGAGAGAGACAGCAGGGAGGAGAGAGAGACAGCAGGGAGGAGAGAGAGACAGCAGGGAGGAGAGAGAGACAGCGGTTGCTAGTCACAGTCACAAGCTGTTTTTTTAAACACAGAGCAACAATCAAATCAATTGCTGGTTGGAATCCCTCGAGTCAAGTGTGTCTGAATTATTTCATCAAACAGTGTGCTTAAAGCATCAGACCAGCTCAGTGAATGTAGTTGATTTGATTTAAACACACAGTTTCTAAATATGGAAAAATACGTTTTAACAGTAAGATCAACCGATTGGTCGAAAAGAACAGATGATTCTGGGTCGACCAAGATTTTTTGTTGTTGTCGTGGACAGCCCTACTTGTTATAGATTTATACATGGAAATTAATTGAACACAGACGCACACAGACCCCGCCCCCCTACACACAGACCCCGCCCACACACACAGACCCCCCTCCCCACACAGACCCTGCCCCGCCCACACAGACCCCGCCCACACACACACAGACCCCGCCCACACACACAGACCCCGCCCACACACACACAGACCCCGCCCACACACACACACAGACCCCGCCCACACACACACACCCCGCCCACACACACACACCCCGCCCACACACACACACCCCCGCCCACACACACAGACCCCGCCCACACACACACAGACCCCGCCCCCACACACACAGACCCCGCCCACACACACACAGACCCCGCCCACACACACACCATGAACTAACACACCCTGTTCCAGATCTCCCTGCTACTCACCTGTTGGCGTAGTCTGTAAGAAGGTGGCGAGGTGCTACTCACCTGTTGGCGTAGTCTGTAGAAGGTGGTGAGGGGCGTGGTGGAGCGAGGTGCTACTCACCTGTTGGTGTAGTCCGTAGAAGGTGGCGAGGTGCTACTCACCTGTTGGCGTAGTCCGTAGAAGGTAGCGAGGTGCTACTCACCTGTTGGCGTAGTCCGTAGAACGTGAAGAGGTGCTACTCACCTGTTGGCGTAGTCCGTAGGTGGCGAGATACTACTCACCTGTTGGCGTAGTCCGTAGAAGGTGGCGAGGTGCTACTCACCTGTTGGCGTAGTCCGTAGAAGGTGGCGAGGGACTACTCACCTGTTGGCGTAGTCCGTAGAAAGTGGCGAGGGGCGTGGAGGAGCGAGGTGTGACGTCATGTTCGTACACCTGGATGTCGTCTCCTACACTCTGGGCGGGCCAGAAGCCAACCAGGCCACGCCCCAGAGACCCTTATTATCTATCAGTCTGTTGAGGAGCCGCTGGGCGTCGTCAAACACCCTCCGAGCCTCCTCACCTGTACAGGTTCATTATGACATTATAATCTATCAGTCTCCTCACCTGTACAGGTTCATTATAACATTATAATCCATCAGTCTCCTCACCTGTACAGGTTCATTATAACATTATTATCTATCAGTCTCCTCACCTGTACAGGTTCATTATAACATTATTATCTATCAGTCTCCTCACCTGTACAGGTTCATTATAACATTATTATCTATCAGTCTCCTCACCTGTACAGGTTCATTATAACATTATAATCTATCAGTCTCCTCACCTGTACAGGTTCATTATGACATTATAATCTATCAGTCTCCTCACCTGTACAGGTTCATTATAACATTATTATCCATCAGTCTCCTCACCTGTACAGGTTCATTATAACATTATAATCTATCAGTCTCCTCACCTGTACAGGTTCATTATGACATTATAATCTATCAGTCTCCTCACCTGTACAGGTTCATTATAACATTATAATCTATCAGTCTCCTCACCTGTACAGGTTCATTATAACATTATAATCTATCAGTCTCCTCACCTGTACAGGTTCATTATAACATTATAATCTATCAGTCTCCTCACCTGTACAGGTTCATTATAACATTATAATCTATCAGTCTCCTCACCTGTACAGGTTCATTATAACATTATAATCTATCAGTCTCCTCACCTGTACAGGTTCATTATGACATTATAATCTATCAGTCTCCTCACCTGTACAGGTTCATTATAACATTATAATCTATCAGTCTCCTCACCTGTACAGGTTCATTATAACATTATAATCTATCAGTCTCCTCACCTGTACAGGTTCATTATAACATTATAATCTATCAGTCTCCTCACCTGTACAGGTTCATTATAACATTATAATCTATCAGTCTCCTCACCTGTACAGGTTCATTATAACATTATAATCTATCAGTCTCCTCACCTGTACAGGTTCATTATGACATTATAATCTATCAGTCTCCTCACCTGTACAGGTTCATTATAACATATCAGTCTCCTCACCTGTACAGGTTCATTATAACATTATTATCTATCAGTCTCCTCACCTGTACAGGTTCATTATGACATTATAATCCATCAGTCTCCTCACCTGTACAGGTTCATTATATACATTATTATCCATCAGTCTCCTCACCTGTACAGGTTCATTATAACATTATAATCTATCAGTCTCCTCACCTGTACAGGTTCATTATAACATTATAATCCATCAGTCTCCTCACCTGTACAGGTTCATTATAACATTATAATCTATCAGTCTCCTCACCTGTACAGGTTCATTATAACATTATTATCTATCAGTCTCCTCACCTGTACAGGTTCATTATAACATTATAATCTATCAGTCTCCTCACCTGTACAGGTTCATTATAATCTATCAGTCTCCTCACCTGTACAGGTTCATTATAACATTATAATCTATCAGTCTCCTCACCTGTACAGGTTCATTATAACATTATAATCTATCAGTCTCCTCACCTGTACAGGTTCATTATAACATTATAATCTATCAGTCTCCTCACCTGTACAGGTTCATTATAACATTATAATCTATCAGTCTCCTCACCTGTACAGGTTCATTATAATCTATCAGTCTCCTCACCTGTACAGGTTCATTATAACATTATTATCTATCAGTCTCCTCACCTGTACAGGTTCATTATAACATTATAATCTATCAGTCTCCTCACCTGTACAGGTTCATTATAACATTATAATCTATCAGTCTCCTCACCTGTACAGGTTCATTATAACATTATAATCTATCAGTCTCCTCACCTGTACAGGTTCATTATAACATTATAATCCATCAGTCTCCTCACCTGTACAGGTTCATTATAACATTATAATCTATCAGTCTCCTCACCTGTACAGGTTCATTATAACATTATCATCTATCAGTCTCCTCACCTGTACAGGTTCATTATAACATTATTATCTATCAGTCTCCTCACCTGTACAGGTTCATTATAACATTATAATCCATCAGTCTCCTCACCTGTACAGGTTCATTATAACATTATTATCTATCAGTCTCCTCACCTGTACAGGTTCATTATAACATTATAATCCATCAGTCTCCTCACCTGTACAGGTTCGTTATAACATTATAATCTATCAGTCTCCTCACCTGTACAGGTCCATTATAACATTATTATCTATCAGTCTCCTCACCTGTACAGGTTCATTATAATCTATCAGTCTCCTCACCTGTACAGGTTCATTATAACATTATAATCCATCAGTCTCCTCACCTGTACAGGTTCATTATAACATTATAATCCATCAGTCTCCTCACCTGTACAGGTTCATTATAACATAATCCATCAGTCTCCTCACCTGTACAGGTTCATTATAACATTATAATCTATCAGTCTCCTCACCTGTACAGGTTCATTATAACATTATAATCTATCAGTCTCCTCACCTGTACAGGTTCATTATAATCTATCAGTCTCCTCACCTGTACAGGTTCATTATAATCCATCAGTCTCCTCACCTGTACAGGTTCATTATAATCTATCAGTCTCCTCACCTGTACAGGTTCATTATAACATTATAATCTATCAGTCTCCTCACCTGTACAGGTTCATTATAACATTATAATCCATCAGTCTCCTCACCTGTACAGGTTCATTATAACATTATAATCCATCAGTCTCCTCACCTGTACAGGTTCATTATGACATTATTATCCATCAGTCTCCTCACCTGTACAGGTTCATTATGACATTATAATCCATCAGTCTCCTCACCTGTACAGGTTCATTATAACATTATAATCCATCAGTCAATCAACCACAGGTACAATATTATATTACACCTGTTGTACCTACACACAAGCTTCTAAACGGTCTGAAGGGATGGCAGGAATGCACCTTCTCCATAGAAATACAATCACAACACTAGAATGGAGAAAGCATTGCATCTCTATGTCCTCTACGTACCCACGGTTTTGTCCTTAAAGATCTTGGGGTACCCTCTGTTAGGGTACTTCCCTCTAAGCTGCCACACGTCAAAGAAAGGCTTCCAGTCGATATAGTCCACCAGCCTCCGCAGGTCATACCCCCTCAAACACACGGGTACCCAGGAACTGAGGACACACTGACAGGGGGAGGGAGAGGGGAGGGAGGGAGGGGGAGAGAGAGAGAGAGAGAGAGAGAGAGAGAGAGAGAGAGAGAGAGAGAGGGGCAGGAGAGAGGGGGAGGAGAGAGAGGGAGGAGAGAGAGGGAGGAGAGAGAGGGAGGGAGGGAGGGAGGGAGGGAGGGAGGGAGGGAGGGAGGGAGGGAGGGAGGGAGGGAGGGGGGGGGAGGAGAGCGGGAGAGAGAGAGAGAGGGCAGGGGGAGAGAGAGAGAGGGCAGGGGAGAGAGAGAGAGGGCAGGGGAGAGAGAGAGAGGGCAGGGGAGAGAGAGAGAGGGCAGGAGAGAGAGAGAGGGCAGGAGAGAGAGAGAGGGGCAGGAGAGAGAGAGAGAGAGGGCAGGAGAGAGAGAGAGGGGAGCGGGAGAGGGCAGAGAGAGAGAGGGCAGGAGAGAGAGGGAGAGGGCAGGAGAGCGGGAGGAGAGCGGGAGCGGGGAGAGAGAGGGGAGGGGGCGGGAGAGAGAGAGAGAGGGCAGGAGAGCGGGAGAGAGAGAGGGGGAGAGAGAGGAGGAGAGCGGGAGAGAGGAGCGGGAGAGAGAGAGGGAGAGAGAGGGCGGGAGGAGAGAGAGGGCGGGAGAGCGGGAGAGAGAGGGGCGGGAGAGGCGGGAGAGCGGGAGAGAGAGGGGCGGGAGAGCGGGAGAGAGAGAGGGCAGGAGAGCGGGAGAGAGAGAGGGGAGGGAGAGAAGAGGGCAGGAGAGCGGGAGAGAGAGGGCAGGAGAGCGGGAGAGAGAGAGGGCAGGAGAGCGGGAGAGAGAGAGGGCAGGAGAGCGGGAGAGAGAGAGGGCAGGAGAGCGGGAGAGAGAGAGGGCAGGAGAGCGGGCAGGGGGAGGGGGAGAGAGAGAGGGCAGGAGAGCGGGAGAGAGAGAGGGCAGGAGAGAGCGGGAGAGAGGGGGGCGGGAGAGCGGGCAGGAGAGGGCGGAGAGCGGGAGAGAGAGAGGGGCAGGAGAGAGCGGGAGAGAGAGGGCAGGCGGGAGAGAGAGGGCAGGGGAGAGGGGAGAGAGGCAGGAGAGCGGGAGAGAGAGAGGGCAGGAGAGCGGGAGAGAGAGAGGGGAGGAGAGAGGGGGGGAGAGGGGAGAGAGAGAGGGCAGGAGAGCGGGAGAGAGAGAGAGGGCAGGAGAGAGAGGGAGAGAGAGAGGGCAGGAGAGAGAGGGTGAGAGAGGATCAGTCACCATAGTCAAGGTATATTCTATCAAAATATGACCTACATCGGTCAGACAGAAATAAGCCTCATCTTTTCAATGACAAGCAGACAAATGACGGCCTGAAGTCCCGAAGGACAGTTGATCCCAGTGAATTAGTGCCGTACCTGGTTTGGCCCCAGAAAGCCAATCCACATGGAGTCCTTTCTCCCTGGCCTGGGCTAGAGACAGGAAGCGCCTCCTGAGAACACAGACACACAGAGACCCCTGTCATCATCTACCTGAACAGCTCTCAGACAGCCCAGCCATTACAGAGTAGTGTACCAAACTACCAGCTATGGCCCTGGACCGGTGTTGAGGACCAGGATTCATCAACCCATCATCAAACCACTGATTAGAGGAACCAGCTGTATGGCGATAGGGCCGGGAACCAGCTGTGCGGTGATGGGGCCGGGAACCAGCTGTGCGGTGATGGGGCCGGGAATCAGCTGTGCGGTGATGGGGCCGGGAACCAGCTGTGCGGTGATAGGGCCGGGAACCAGCGGTATGGTCATAGGGCCAGGATTCATCCACCCATCAGAGGAATCCACTGTATAGTGATAGGGCCAGGATTCATCCACCCATCAGAGGAATCAGCTGTATGGCGATAGGGCCGGGAACCCGCTGTACCGCGATCGGGCGGGAACCAGCTGTACCGCGATAGGGCCGGGAACCAGCTGTACCGCGATAGGGCCGGGAACCAGCTGTACCGCGATAGGGCCGGGAACCAGCTGTACCGCGATAGGGCCGGGAACCAGCTGTACCGCGATAGGGCCGGGAACCAGCTGTACCGCGATAGGGCCGGGAACCAGCTGTACCGCGATAGGGCCGGGAACCAGCTGTACCGCGATAGGGCCGGGAACCAGCTGTACCGCGATAGGGCCGGGAACCAGCTGTACCGCGATAGGGCCGGGAACCAGCTGTACCGCGATAGGGCCGGGAACCAGCTGTACCGCGATAGGGCCGGGAACCAGCTGTACCGCGATAGGGCCGGGAACCAGCTGTACCGCGATAGGGCCGGGAACCAGCTGTACCGCGATAGGGCCGGGAACCAGCTGTACCGCGATAGGGCCGGGAACCAGCTGTACCGCGATAGGGCCGGGAACCAGCTGTACCGCGATAGGGCCGGGAACCAGCTGTACCGCGATAGGGCCGGGAACCAGCTGTACCGCGATAGGGCCGGGAACCAGCTGTACCGCGATAGGGCCGGGAACCAGCTGTACCGCGATAGGGCCGGGAACCAGCTGTACCGCGATAGGGCCGGGAACCAGCTGTACCGCGATAGGGCCGGGAACCAGACTGTTCTAGACTGTTCCAGTACAGGACAGTCTGTTAGACGAGAACAACTCCTCCCTTCTAGAATATTCCAGTACTGGACAGGACAGTCTGTTAGACTAGAACAACTCCTACCTTCTAGACTGTTCCAGTACAGGACAGTCTGTTAGACGAGAACAACTCCTCCCTTCTAGACTGTTCCATGACAGTCTGTTAGACGAGAACAACTCCTCCCTTCTAGACTGTTCCATTAAAGTCTGTTAGACTGGAACAACTACCATCTAGACTGTTCCAGTACAGTCTGTTAGACTGGAACAACTACCTTCTAGACTATTCCAGTACAGGACAGTCTGTTAGACGAGAACAACTCCTCCCTTCTAGACTGTTCCATGACAGTCTGTTAGACGAGAACAACTCCTCCCTTCTAGACTGTTCCATTACAGTCTGTTAGACTGGAACAACTACCATCTAGACTGTTCCAGTACAGTCTGTTAGACTGGAACAACTACCTTCTAGACTGTTCCAGTACAGGACAGTCTGTTAGACTGGAACAACTACCATCTAGACTGTTCCAGTACAGTCTGTTAGACTGGAACAACTACCTTCTAGACTATTCCAGAACAGGACAGTCTGTTAGACGAGAACAACTCCTCCCTTCTAGAATGTTCCAGTACAGGACAGTCTGTTAGACTAGAACAACTCCTCCCTTCTAGAATGTTCCAGTACAGGACAGTCTGTTAGACTAGAACTCCTCCCTTCTAGAATGTTCCAGTACAGGACAGTCTGTTAGACGAGAACAACTCCTCCCTTCTAGAATGTTCCAGTGCAGGACAGTCTGTTAGACGAGAACAACTCCTCCCTTCTAGAATGTTCCAGTACAGGACAGTCTGTTAGATGAGAACAACTCCTCCCTTCTAGAATGTTCCAGTACAGGACAGTCTGTTAGACTAGAACAACTCCTCCCTTCTAGACTGTTCCAGTACAGGACAGTCTGTTAGACGAGAACAACTCCTCCCTTCTAGACTGTTCCAGGACAGTCTGTTAGACTAGAACAACTCCTCCCTTCTAGACTGTTCCAGTACTGGACAGTCTGTTAGACTAGAACAACTCCTCCCTTCTAGACTGTTCCAGGACAGTCTGTTAGACTAGAACAACTCCTCCCTTCTAGACTGTTCCAGGACAGTCTGTTAGACTAGAACAACTCCTCCCTTCTAGACTGTTCCAGTACTGGACAGTCTGTTAGACTAGAACAACTCCTCCCTTCTAGAATGTTCCAGTACAAGACAGTCTGTTAGATGAGAACAACTCCTCCCTTCTAGAATGTTCCAGTACAGGACAGTCTGTTAGACTGGAACAACTCCTCCTTCTAGACTGTTCCAGGACAGTCTGTTAGACGAGAACAACTCCTCCCTTCTAGAATGTTCCAGTACTGGACAGTCTGTTAGACGAGAACAACTCCTCCCTTCTAGAATGTTCCAGTACTGGACAGTCTGTTAGACTAGAACAACTCCTCCCTTCTAGAATGTTCCAGTACTGGACAGTCTGTTAGACGAGAACAACTCCTCCCTTCTAGACTGTTCCAGTACAGGACAGTCTGTTAGACTAGAACAACTCCTCCCTTCTAGAATGTTCCAGTACTGGACAGTCTGTTAGACGAGAACAACTCCTCCCTTCTAGACTGTTCCAGGACAGTCTGTTAGACTAGAACAACTCCTCCCTTCTAGACTGTTCCAGGACAGTCTGTTAGACTAGAACAACTCCTCCCTTCTAGACTGTTCCAGTACAGGACAGTCTGTTAGACTAGAACAACTCCTCCCTTCTAGAATGTTCCAGTACTGGACAGTCTGTTAGACGAGAACAACTCCTCCCTTCTAGAATGTTCCAGTACTGGACAGTCTGTTCCTAATACAGAGTCCTAGATTTCATCCAATGAATTCAGTGTTGTAGTGGTCCAGTGTGTGTGTTACGTGCGCATGTTTGTCTGTGTGTGTGTGTGTTCCTCACCTTTAGAGAGTCGTAGTGGTCCTGTCTGATGTCTTCGTACTCCTCTGTCGTCTCCTCAAAGAACTCCTCCTTCACATTCTCATCTAGCAGCTGGGAACACTGAAGAGACAACAACAGGGAGGCTCATCTAACAGCTGAGGACACTGACAGAGACGACAACACGGAGGACACTGACAGAGACAACAACACGGAGGACACTGACACAGACAACAACACGGAGGACACTGACACAGACAACAACACGGAGGACACTGACACAGACAACAACACGGAGGCTCATCTAACAGCTGAGGACACAGAGAGACAACAACACAGAGGACACTGACAGAGACAACAACACGGAGGCTCATCTAACAGCTGAGGACACTGACAGAGACAACACGGGGGACACTGACAGAGACAACAACACGGAGGACACTGACAACAACACGGAGGACACTGACAACAACACGGAGGACACTGACAGAGACAACAACACGGAGGACACTGGCAGAGACAACAACACGGAGGACACTGACAGAGACAACAACACGGAGGCTCATCTAACAGCTGAGGACACTGACAGAGACAACAACACGGAGGACACTGACAGAGACAACAACACGGAGGACACTGACAGAGACAACAACACGGAGGCTCATCTAACAGCTGAGGACACAGAGACAACAACACGGAGGACACTGACAGAGACAACAACACTGAGGACACTGACAGAGACAACAACACGGAGGACACTGACAGAGACAACAACACGGAGGACACTGACAGAGACAACAACACGGAGGACACTGACAGAGACAACAACACTGAGGACACTGACAGAGACAACACGGAGGACACTGACAGAGACAACAACACCGAGGACACAACAACACCGAGGACACTGACAGAGACAACAACACAGAGGACACTGACAGAGACAACACAGAGGACACTGACAGACAACACAGAGGACACTGACAGAGACAACAACACAGAGGACACTGACAGAGACAACAACACAGAGGACACTGACAGAGACAACAACACAGAGGACACTGACAGAGACAACAACACAGAGGACACTGACAGAGACAACAACACAGAGGACACTGACAGAGACAACCACACAGAGGACACTGACGGAGACAACAACACTGAGGACACTGACAGAGACAACACTGAGGACACTGACAACACGGAGGACACTGACAGAGACAACACGGAGGACACTGACAGAGACAACACGGAGGGTTATCTAACAGCTGAGGACACTGACAAGTGAGGACCCCAACATCTACTGACAGGAAGTGTAGTGTGGGCTGTACTAAGTGAGGACTACAGTATCTACAGACAGAAAGTGTAGTGTGGGCTGTACTAAGTGAGGACTACAGTATCTACAGACAGGAAGTGTAGTGTGGGCTGTACTAAGTGAGGACTACAGTATCTACAGACAGGAAGTGTAGTGTGTCCAGCCAGTGCCGTGTGGGCTGTACTAAGTGAGAACAGGAAGTGTAGTGTCTAGTCAGTGTAGTGTCTAGTCGGTGCAGTGTGGGCTGTACTAAGTGAGAACAGGAAGTGTAGTGTGTCCAGACAGTGCAGTGTGGGCTGTACTAAGTGAGAACAGGAAGTGTAGTGTCTAGTCAGTGTAGTGTCTAGTCGATGCAGTGTGGGCTGTACTAAGTGAGAACAGGAAGTGTAGTGTGTCCAGCCAGTGTAGTGTGGGCTGTACTAAGTGAGAACAGGAAGTGTAGTGTCTAGTCAGTGTAGTGTGGGCTGTACTAAGTGAGAACAGGAAGTGTAGTGTGTCCAGCCAGTGTAGTGTGGGCTGTACTAAGTGAGAACAGGAAGTGTAGTGTCTAGTCAGTGTAGTTTGGGCTGTACTAAGTGAGAACAGGAAGTGTAGTGTCTAGTCAGTGTAGTGTACGTACCACCACCACACTCCTGGAAGCATCCAGAACATGCACCACAGGACAGCTGTAGCGGGAGCGATCTTCACTGCCGTGTGGGTCCTGTTACACACAGAGGCTTCACATCAGACACAGGGCCAGCAAGGGGCCAGGAAGTAGCGAGTTGAAAGGTCATGGTGTCTGTGTGTCTTACTTGGAGGTGGTGGCCCCTCCGATCAGCAGTGGGGTCTTCATCCCAAGCCGCTCCATCTCCTTGGCAACGTAGATCATCTCATCCAGCGAGGGCGTGATGAGGCCAGACAGACCGATGATGTCTGTGGGGCGGAGGGATACACAGGAAGTTCAGCTGGAGGGACTTCTTCTAAACGAGTAGTTCACTCATTCCATCTCTGATTTCAGTCCCAATCCTACTCCTTCTCTGGCCTGGTCCCAGATCTGTCTGTGGTTTATAGCCAATTCCAACTCCTAGCAGTTGGCAAGACAGCCCAAACTGATCTGGGACCAGGTTAATCACCTAGTGCCACCCCGTCAGACAGCCCAAACTGATCTGGGACCAGGTTAATCACCTCCTAGTGCCGCCCCGTCAGACAGCCCAAACTGATCTGGGACCAGGTTAATCACCTCCTAGTGCCACCCCGTCAGACAGCCCAAACTGATCTGGGACCAGGTTAATCACCTCCTAGTACCACCCCGTCAGACAGCCCAAACTGATCTGGGACCAGGTTAATCACCTAGTGCCACCCCGTCAGACAGCCCAAACTGATCTGGGACCAGGTTAAGCCCCACTTCCTGTCCTAGTGCCACCCCGTCAGACAGCCCAGACTGATCTGGGACCAGGTTAATCACCTCCTAGTGCCGCCCCGTCAGACAGCCCAAACTGATCTGGGACCAGCTTAATCACCTCCTAGTGCCACCTCGTCAGACAGCCCAAACTGATCTGGGACCAGGTTAATCACCTCCTAGTGCCACCTCGTCAGACAGCCCAAACTGATCTGGGACCAGGTTAATCACCTCCTAGTGCCGCCCCGTCAGACAGCCCAAACTGATCTGGGACCAGCTTAATCACCTCCTAGTGCCACCTCGTCAGACAGCCCAAACTGATCTGGGACCAGGTTAATCACCTCCTAGTACCACCCCGTCAGACAGCCCAAACTGATCTGGGACCAGGTTAATCACCTCCTAGTGCCGCCTCGTCAGACAGCCCAAACTGATCTGGGACCAGGTTAATCACCTCCTAGTGCCACCCCGTCAGACAGCCCAAACTGATCTGGGACCAGGTTAATCACCTCCTAGTGCCACCCCGTCAGACAGCCCAAACTGATCTGGGACCAGGTTAATCACCTCCTAGTGCCACCTAGACAGCCCAAACTGATCTGGGACCAGGTTAATCACCTCCTAGTGCCACCCCGTCAGACAGCCCAAACTGATCTGGGACCAGGTTAAGCACCACTTCCTGTCCAAGTGCCACCCCGTCAGACAGCCCAAACTGATCTGGGACCAGGTTAATCACCTCCTAGTGCCGCCCCGTCAGACAGCCCAAACTGATCTGGGACCAGGTTAATCACCTCCTAGTGCCACCCCGTCAGACAGCCCAAACTGATCTGGGACCAGGTTAATCACCTCCTAGTACCACCCCAGCCCAGACTGATCTCAGACAGCCCAAACTGATCTGGGACCAGGTTAATCACCTCCTAGTGCCACCTCGTCAGACAGCCCAAACTGATCTGGGACCAGGTTAATCACCTCCTAGTGCCACCCGTCAGACAGCCCAAACTGATCTGGGACCAGGTTAAGCACCACTTCCTGTCCTAGTGCCACCCCGTCAGACAGCCCAGACTGATCTGGGACCAGGTTAATCACCTCCTAGTGCCGCCCCGTCAGACAGCCCAAACTGATCTGGGACCAGGTTAATCACCTCCTAGTGCCACCCCCGTCAGACAGCCCAAACTGATCTGGGACCAGGTTAATCACCTCCTAGTGCCACCTCGTCAGACAGCCCAAACTGACCTGGGACCAGGTTAATCACCTCCTAGTGCCACCCTGTCAGACAGCCCAAACTGATCTGGGACCAGGTTAATCACCTCCTAGTGCCACCTCGTCAGACAGCCCAAACTGATCTGGGACCAGGTTAATCACCTCCTAGTGCCACCCCGTCAGACAGCCCAAACTGATCTGGGACCAGGTTAATCACCTCCTAGTGCCACCTCCGTCAGACAGCCCAAACTGATCTGGGACCAGGTTAAGCCCCACTTCCTGTCCTAGTACCACCCCGTCAGACAGCCCAGACTGACCTGGGACCAGGTTAATCACCTCCTAGTGCCACCTCGTCAGACAGCCCAAACTGATCTGGGACCAGGTTAATCACCTCCTAGTGCCACCCCGTCAGACAGCCCAAACTGACCTGGGACCAGGTTAATCACCTCCTAGTGCCACCCCGTCAGACAGCCCAGACTGATCTGGGACCAGGTTAAGCACCACTTCCTGTCCTAGTGCCACCTCGTCAGACAGCCCAAACTGATCTGGGACCAGGTTAATCACCTCCTAGTGTCACTCCGTCAGACAGCCCAAACTGATCTGGGACCAGGTTAATCACCTCCTAGTGCCACCCCGTCAGACAGCCCAAACTGATCTGGGACCAGGTTAATCACCTCCTAGTGTCACTCCGTCAGACAGCCCAAACTGATCTGGGACCAGGTTAATCACCTCCTAGTGCCACCCCGTCAGACAGCCCAGACTGATCTGGGACCAGGTTAAGCACCTCCTAGTGCCGCCCAGGTCACAGACAGCCCAAACTGATCTGGGACCAGGTTAATCACCTCCTAGTGCCGCCCCGTCAGACAGCCCAAACTGATCTGGGACCAGGTTAATCACCTCCTAGTGCCACCTCGTCAGACAGCCCAGACTGATCTGGGACCAGGTTAATCACCTCCTAGTGCCACCTCGTCAGACAGCCCAAACTGATCTGGGACCAGGTTAAGCACCACTTCCTGTCCTAGTGCCACCTCCTAGTGTCAGACAGCCCAAACTGATCTGGGACCAGGTTAAGCACCACTTCCTGTCCTAGTGCCACCTCGTCAGACAGCCCAGACTGATCTGGGACCAGGTTAATCACCTCCTAGTGCCACCTCGTCAGACAGCCCAAACTGATCTGGGACCAGGTTAATCACCTCCTAGTGCCACCCCGTCAGACAGCCCAGACTGATCTGGGACCAGGTTAAGCACTTCCTAGTGCCACCCAGTCAGACAGCCCAAACTGATCTGGGACCAGGTTAATCACCTCCTAGTGCCACCCCGTCAGACAGCCCAGACTGATCTGGGACCAGGTTAATCACCTCCTAGTGCCGCCCCGTCAGACAGCCCAAACTGATCTGGGACCAGGTTAATCACCTCCTAGTGCCACCCCGTCAGACAGCCCAAACTGATCTGGGACCAGGTTAATCACCTCCTAGTGCCACCTCGTCAGACAGCCCAGACTGATCTGGGACCAGGTTAATCACCTCCTAGTGCCACCCCGTCAGACAGCCCAAACTGATCTGGGACCAGGTTAATCACCTCCTAGTGCCACCCAGTCAGACAGCCCAAACTGATCTGGGACCAGGTTAATCACCTCCTAGTGCCACCCCGTCAGACAGCCCAGACTGATCTGGGACCAGGTTAATCACCTCCTAGTGCCGCCTCGTCAGACAGCCCAAACTGATCTGGGACCAGGTTAATCACCTCCTAGTGCCACCCCGTCAGACAGCCCAAACTGATCTGGGACCAGGTTAATCACCTCCTAGTGCCACCTCGTCAGACAGCCCAGACTGATCTGGGACCAGGTTAATCACCTCCTAGTGCCACCTCAGACAGCCCAAACTGATCTGGGACCAGGTTAAGCACCACTTCCTGTCCTAGTGCCACCCTCCTAGTCAGACAGCCCAAACTGATCTGGGACCAGGTTAAGCACCACTTCCTGTCCTAGTGCCACCTCGTCAGACAGCCCAGACTGATCTGGGACCAGGTTAATCACCTCCTAGTGCCACCTCGTCAGACAGCCCAAACTGATCTGGGACCAGGTTAATCACCTCCTAGTGCCAGTCAGACAGCCCAGACTGATCTGGGACCAGGTTAATCACTCCTAGTGCCACCCCGTCAGACAGCCCAAACTGATCTGGGACCAGGTTAATCACCTCCTAGTGCCGCCCCGTCAGACAGCCCAAACTGATCTGGGACCAGGTTAAGCCCCACTTCCTGTCCTAGTGCCACCCCGAGACAGCCCAGACTGATCTGGGACCAGGTTAATCACCTCCTAGTGCCACCCCGTCAGACAGCCCAGACTGATCTGGGACCAGGTTAATCACCCTCCTAGTGCCACCCAGTCAGACAGCCCAAACTGATCTGGGACCAGGTTAATCACCTCCTAGTGCCACCTCGTCAGACAGCCCAAACTGATCTGGGACCAGGTTAAGCACCACTTCCTGTCCTAGTGCCACCCCGTCAGACAGCCCAGACTGATCTGGGACCAGGTTAATCACCTCCTAGTGCCACCCACTCGTCAGACAGCCCAAACTGATCTGGGACCAGGTTAAGCACCACTTCCTGTCCTAGTGCCCCCCGTCAGACAGCCCAAACTGATCTGGGACCAGGTTAATCACCTCCTAGTGCCACCTCGTCAGACAGCCCAGACTGATCTGGGACCAGGTTAATCACCTCCTAGTGCCACCTCGTCAGACAGCCCAAACTGATCTGGGACCAGGTTAATCACCACTTCCTGTCCTAGTGCCACCCCGTCAGACAGCCCAAACTGATCTGGGACCAGGTTAATCACCTCCTAGTGCCACCCCGTCAGACAGCCCAAACTGATCTGGGACCAGGTTAAGCAGCCCAAACTGATCACTTCCTCCTAGTGCCACCCCGTCAGACAGCCCAGACTGATCTGGGACCAGGTTAGCACCTCCTAGTGCCGCCTCGTCAGACAGCCCAAACTGATCTGGGACCAGGTTAATCACCTCCTAGTGCCACCTCGTCAGACAGCCCAAACTGATCTGGGACCAGGTTAATCACCTAGTACCACCTCGTCAGACAGCCCAGACTGATCTGGGACCAGGTTAATCACCTCCTAGTGCCACCCCGTCAGACAGCCCAAACTGATCTGGGACCAGGTTAATCACCTCCTAGTGCCACCCCCGTCAGACAGCCCAAACTGATCTGGGACCAGGTTAATCACCTCCTAGTGCCACCCCGTCAGACAGCCCAAACTGATCTGGGACCAGGTTAATCACCTCCTAGTGCCACCTCGAGACAGCCCAGACTGATCTGGGACCAGGTTAATCACCTCCTAGTGCCACCCCGTCAGACAGCCCAAACTGATCTGGGACCAGGTTAATCACCTCCTAGTGCCACCCCAAACTGATCTGGGACCAGGTTAATCACCTCCTAGTGCCACCCCGTCAGACAGCCCAAACTGATCTGGGACCAGGTTAATCACCTCCTAGTGCCACCCCGTCAGACAGCCCAAACTGATCTGGGACCAGGTTAATCACCTCCTAGTGCCACCCCGTCAGACAGCCCAGACTGATCTGGGACCAGGTTAATCACCTCCTAGTGCCACCCCGTCAGACAGCCCAAACTGATCTGGGACCAGGTTAATCACCTCCTAGTGCCACCCCGTCAGACAGCCCAAACTGATCTGGGACCAGGTTAATCACCTAGTGCCACCCCGTCAGACAGCCCAAACTGATCTGGGACCAGGTTAATCACCTCCTAGTGCCACCCCGTCAGACAGCCCAGACTGATCTGGGACCAGGTTAAGCACCACTTCCTGTCCTAGTGCCACCCCGTCAGACAGCCCAAACTGATCTGGGACCAGGTTAATCACCTCCTAGTGCCACCTCGTCAGACAGCCCAGACTGATCTGGGACCAGGTTAATCACCTCCTAGTGCCACCTCGTCAGACAGCCCAAACTGATCTGGGACCAGGTTAATCACCTCCTAGTGCCACCCCGTCAGACAGCCCAGACTGATCTGGGACCAGGTTAATCACCTCCTAGTGCCACCCCGTCAGACAGCCCAAACTGATCTGGGACCAGGTTAAGCACCACTTCCTGTCCTAGTACCACCCCGTCAGACAGCCCAGACTGATCTGGGACCAGGTTAATCACCTCCTAGTGCCACCCCGTCAGACAGCCCAAACTGATCTGGGACCAGGTTAATCACCTAGTGCCACCCCGTCCAGCCCAAACTGATCTGGGACCAGGTTAATCACCTCCTAGTGCCACCCCGTCAGACAGCCCAGACTGATCTGGGACCAGGTTAAGCACCACTTCCTGTCCTAGTGCCACCCCGTCAGACAGCCCAAACTGATCTGGGACCAGGTTAATCACCTCCTAGTGCCACCTCGTCAGACAGCCCAGACTGATCTGGGACCAGGTTAATCACCTCCTAGTGCCACCTCGTCAGACAGCCCAAACTGATCTGGGACCAGGTTAATCACCTCCTAGTGCCACCCCGTCAGACAGCCCAGACTGATCTGGGACCAGGTTAATCACCTCCTAGTGCCACCCCGTCAGACAGCCCAAACTGATCTGGGACCAGGTTAATCACTTCCTGTCCTAGTACCACCCCGTCAGACAGCCTAGACTGATCTGGGACCAGGTTAATCACCTCCTAGTGCCACCTCGTCAGACAGCCCAAACTGATCTGGGACCAGGTTAATCACCTCCTAGTGCCACCTCGTCAGACAGCCCAAACTGATCTGGGACCAGGTTAATCACCTCCTAGTGCCACCTCGTCAGACAGCCCAAACTGATCTGGGACCATAACCTCCTAGTGCCACCCCGTCAGACAGCCCAACTGATCTGGGACCAGGTTAATCACCTCCTAGTGCCGCCCCGTCAGACAGCCCAAACTGATCTGGGACCAGGTTAATCACCTCCTAGTGCCACCCCGTCAGACAGCCCAAACTGATCTGGGACCAGGTTAATCACCTCCTAGTGCCACCCCACAGACAGCCCAAACTGATCTGGGACCAGGTTAATCACCTCCTAGTGCCACCCGTCAGACAGCCCAGACTGATCTGGGACCAGGTTAATCACCTCCTAGTGCCACCCCGTCAGACAGCCCAAACTGATCTGGGACCAGGTCCTAGTGCCACCCCGTCAGACAGCCCAAACTGATCTGGGACCAGGTTAATCACCTCCTAGTGCCACCCCACGTCAGACAGCCCAAACTGATCTGGGACCAGGTTAATCACCTAGTGCCACCCCGTCAGACAGCCCAAACTGATCTGGGACCAGGTTAATCACCTCCTAGTGCCACCTCGTCAGACAGCCCAGACTGATCTGGGACCAGGTTAAGCCCCACTTCCTGTCCTAGTGCCACCTCGTCAGACAGCCCAAACTGATCTGGGACCAGGTTAATCACCTCCTAGTGCCACCTCGTCAGACAGCCCAAACTGATCTGGGACCAGGTTAATCACCTCCTAGTGCCACCCCGTCAGACAGCCCAAACTGATCTGGGACCAGGTTAATCACCTCCTAGTGCCACCTCGTCAGACAGCCCAAACTGATCTGGGACCAGGTTAATCACCTCCTAGTGCCACCTCGTCAGACAGCCCAAACTGATCTGGGACCAGGTTAATCACCTCCTAGTGCCACCTCGTCAGACAGCCCAAACTGATCTGGGACCAGGTTAATCACCTCCTAGTGCCACCCCGTCAGACAGCCCAAACTGATCTGGGACCAGGTTAAGCACCACTTCCTGTCCTAGTGCCGCCCCGTCAGACAGCCCAAACTGATCTGGGACCAGGTTAATCACCTCCTAGTGCCACCCCGTCAGACAGCCCAAACTGATCTGGGACCAGGTTAATCACCACTTCCTGTCCTAGTGCCACCCCGTCAGACAGCCCAAACTGATCTGGGACCAGGTTAAGCCCCACTTCCTGTCCTAGTGCCACCCCGTCAGACAGCCCAGACTGATCTGGGACCAGGTTAAGCCCCACTTCCTGTCCTAGTGCCACCCCGTCAGACAGCCCAAACTGATCTGGGACCAGGTTAATCACCTCCTAGTGCCACCTCGTCAGACAGCCCAAACTGATCTGGGACCAGGTTAATCACCTCCTAGTGCCACCTCGTCAGACAGCCCAGACTGATCTGGGACCAGGTTAATCACCTCCTAGTGCCACCTCGTCAGACAGCCCAGACTGATCTGGGACCAGGTTAATCACCTCCTAGTGCCGCCACCTCGTCAGACAGCCCAAACTGATCTGGGACCAGGTTAATCACCTCCTAGTGCCACCCCGTCAGACAGCCCAAACTGATCTGGGACCAGGTTAATCACCTCCTAGTGCCACCTCGTCAGACAGCCCAGACTGATCTGGGACCAGGTTAATCACCTCCTAGTGCCACCCCGTCAGACAGCCCAAACTGATCTGGGACCAGGTTAATCACCTCCTAGTGCCACCCCCGTCAGACAGCCCAAACTGATCTGGGACCAGGTTAATCACCTCATAGTGCCACCCCGTCAGACAGCCCAGACTGATCTGGGACCAGGTTAATCACCTCCTAGTGCCGCCCCGTCAGACAGCCCAAACTGATCTGGGACCAGGTTAAGCACCACTTCCTGTCCTAGTGCCACCCCGTCAGACAGCCCAGACTGATCTGGGACCAGGTTAATCACCTCCTAGTGCCACCCCGTCAGACAGCCCAAACTGATCTGGGACCAGGTTAATCACCTCCTAGTGCCACCCCGTCAGACAGCCCAGACTGATCTGGGACCAGGTTAATCACCTCCTAGTGCCACCTCCAGACAGCCCAGACTGATCTGGGACCAGGTTAATCACCTCCTAGTGCCACCCCGTCAGACAGCCCAAACTGATCTAGGACCAGGTTAATCACCTCCTAGTACCACCCCGTCAGACAGCCCAAACTGATCTGGGACCAGGTTAATCACCTCCTAGTGCCGCCCCGTCAGACAGCCCAAACTGATCTAGGACCAGGTTAATCACCTCCTAGTGCCACCCCCCGTCAGACAGCCCAGACTGATCTGGGACCAGGTTAAGCACCTCCTAGTGCCACCCCGTCAGACAGCCCAAACTGATCTGGGACCAGGTTAATCACCTCCTAGTGCCACCTCGTCAGACAGCCCAAACTGATCTGGGACCAGGTTAATCACCTCCTAGTGCCACCTCGTCAGACAGCCCAAACTGATCTGGGACCAGGTTAATCACCTCCTAGTGCCACCCCGTCAGACAGCCCAAACTGATCTGGGACCAGGTTAATCACCTCCTAGTGCCACCCCGTCAGACAGCCCAAACTGATCTGGGACCAGGTTAAGCACCACTTCCTGTCCTAGTGCCACCCCGTCAGACAGCCCAAACTGATCTGGGACCAGGTTAATCACCTCCTAGTACCACCTCGTCAGACAGCCCAAACTGATCTGGGACCAGGTTAATCACCTCCTAGTGCCACCCCGTCAGACAGCCCAAACTGATCTGGGACCAGGTTAATCACCTCCTAGTGCCACCCCGTCAGACAGCCCAAACTGATCTGGGACCAGGTTAATCACCTCCTAGTGCCACCTCGTCAGACAGCCCAAACTGATCTGGGACCAGGTTAATCACCTCCTAGTGCCACCTCGTCAGACAGCCCAAACTGATCTGGGACCAGGTTAATCACCTCCTAGTGCCACCTCGTCAGACAGCCCAAACTGATCTGGGACCAGGTTAATCACCTCCTAGTGCCACCTCGTCAGACAGCCCAAACTGATCTGGGACCAGGTTAATCACCACCTAGTGCCACCCCGTCAGACAGCCCAGACTGATCTGGGACCAGGTTAATCACCTCCTAGTGCCACCTCGTCAGACAGCCCAAACTGATCTGGGACCAGGTTAATCACCTCCTAGTGCCACCCCTCGTCAGACAGCCCAAACTGATCTGGGACCAGGTTAATCACCTCCTAGTGCCACCTCGTCAGACAGCCCAAACTGATCTGGGACCAGGTTAATCACCTCCTAGTGCCACCTCGTCAGACAGCCCAAACTGATCTGGGACCAGGTTAATCACCTCCTAGTGCCACCCCGTCAGACAGCCCAAACTGATCTGGGACCAGGTTAATCACCTCCTAGTGCCACTCCGTCAGACAGCCCAAACTGATCTGGGACCAGGTTAAGCACCACTTCCTGTCCTAGTGCCACCTCGTCAGACAGCCCAAACTGATCTGGGACCAGGTTAATCACCTCCTAGTACCACCTCGTCAGACAGCCCAAACTGATCTGGGACCAGGTTAATCACCTCCTAGTGCCACCCCGTCAGACAGCCCAAACTGATCTGGGACCAGGTTAATCACCTCCTAGTGCCACCCCGTCAGACAGCCCAAACTGATCTGGGACCAGGTTAATCACCTCCTAGTGCCACCTCGTCAGACAGCCCAAACTGATCTGGGACCAGGTTAAGCACCACTTCCTGTCCTAGTGCCACCCCGTCAGACAGCTCAAACTGATCTGGGACCAGGTTAATCACCTCCTAGTGCCACCCCGTCAGACAGCCCAAACTGATCTGGGACCAGGTTAATCACCTCCTAGTGCCACCTCGTCAGACAGCCCAAACTGATCTGGGACCAGGTTAATCACCACTTCCTGTCCTAGTGCCACCCCGTCAGACAGCCCAAACTGATCTGGGACCAGGTTAATCACCTCCTAGTACCACCTCGTCAGACAGCCCAAACTGATCTGGGACCAGGTTAATCACCTCCTAGTGCCACCCCGTCAGACAGCCCAAACTGATCTGGGACCAGGTTAATCACCTCCTAGTGCCACCTCGTAAGACAGCCCAAACTGATCTGGGACCAGGTTAATCACCTCCTAGTGCCACCTCGTCAGACAGCCCAAACTGATCTGGGACCAGGTTAATCACCTCCTAGTGCCACCTCGTCAGACAGCCCAGACTGATCTGGGACCAGGTTAATCACCTCCTAGTGCCACCCCGTCAGACAGCCCAAACTGATCTGGGACCAGGTTAATCACCTCCTAGTGCCACCCCGTCAGACAGCCCAAACTGATCTGGGACCAGGTTAATCACCTCCTAGTGCCACCTCGTCAGACAGCCCAAACTGATCTGGGACCAGGTTAATCACCTCCTAGTGCCACCTCGTCAGACAGCCCAAACTGATCTGGGACCAGGTTAATCACCTCCTAGTGCCACCCGTCAGACAGCCCAAACTGATCTGGGACCAGGTTAATCACCTCCTGTCCCTGTGCCACTCCGTCAGACAGCCCAAACTGATCTGGGACCAGGTTAAGCACCACTTCCTGTCCTAGTGCCACCCCGTCAGACAGCCCAAACTGATCTGGGACCAGGTTAATCACCTCCTAGTACCACCTCGTCAGACAGCCCAAACTGATCTGGGACCAGGTTAATCACCTCCTAGTGCCACCCCGTCAGACAGCCCAAACTGATCTGGGACCAGGTTAATCACCACTCCGTAGTGCCACCCCTAGTCAGACAGCCCAGACTGATCTGGGACCAGGTTAATCACCTCCTAGTGCCACCCCGTCAGACAGCCCAAACTGATCTGGGACCAGGTTAAGCCCCACTTCCTGTCCTAGTAGACAGCCCACCTGGTCAGACAGCCTAGACTGATCTGGGACCAGGTTAATCACCTCCTAGTGCCACCTCGTAAGACAGCCCAAACTGATCTGGGACCAGGTTAATCACCTCCTAGTGCCACCTCGTCAGACAGCCCAAACTGATCTGGGACCAGGTTAATCACCTCCTAGTGCCACCTCGTCAGACAGCCCAGACTGATCTGGGACCAGGTTAATCACCTCCTAGTGCCACCTCGTCAGACAGCCCAAACTGATCTGGGACCATAACCTCCTAGTGCCACC
>NW_027002841.1:0-5945 GCF_036934945.1 Oncorhynchus masou masou | reverse complement strand
TGTTACGGATACAGTTATCCTGTGTGTGTGTTTCTTTTCTCTCCTTCTCCCCTCTCAGGTGAAAATCATCACTCCCCAATCAGTCAACAATCAATCATCAATCAGAAGACACACCTCCTCCTATTTCCTGACCTATCACAGTTCCTTCCCCATGGTTTAAAAACCCCATCATTTGTTTGTTCTGGAGCTCAGCTCAGCTCAATCTCTCTGTAAATGCCATGTCTGTAGGTCTCTGTGTTTCACGCTCACGTTGTGTCTTAACCTCTCTTTTGTTTAAGCACCTCATAGCACTTTGTCATCACCTGTGAGTATTGTTTTTGGTTATGGTGTTTGTGTTTTTGTTGCTGGTGGGAAAAGGGGAAACCAAGACAAGTCGCCCATGGGCATACACTACCCGTAGGTGAGCTTTGTTAAATACACTAGTTAGAACTGGGCGGACCACCCACTGTATTTTTGGTTAGTTAGTTAGCTGTTGTTAAAGTAGGCTAGTCTAGCTCAGGGGTGTTTTTGAATACTTAGTTTCTTTCCTTGGGTCCAGCTCAGCCCCTTTTCCTGCTCCCCCCATTACCGTGTGTTTATAAATAAACCTAGAGTTTGACGGTAGATTTCTGTTGTCGTGGTTATTTCGTTCACACTTTTACTTTGTCACAATAATCATTTGCATGAGTTATGTTACGAGTCTCATTACCATCCCCCCTAGACTGTCGGGCCAAAAGGGATTCGTAACAAAGACCTTACTCAATTCAGCCTCAGAGTGAGATCACCCAGTCCTCTGGGTTGGTGGGGCCCTTACCCTCAGTGGTGTAAAGTACTTAAGTAAAAATACTTTAAAGTACTACTTGCAATAAGTCATTTCTTGGGGGTATCTGTGCTTTACTATTCATATTTGACAACGTTTACTTTTACTTCACTACATTCCGAAAGAAAATATTGTACTTTGTATTCCAATTTCATATAGTCATATGACATATAGTCCCCCTGCTGTTTTAAGACTGGACCAGTATCTGCTGAGAGCAATCCCCAGTATAGGTTGAGAACTGACCTTTGCAAGGTAGATGCATTTGCCTGTATGAAACCCAAACTACAACTACAACAAAATGCAGTCCTAGCAGTTGAACTTCACCGCTGGTGATCTCTTGAATAAAACTCTTAGAGCATCCTCAGACCAGATCTGTGGTAAAGCACTCCTAATTAACACAGAGCTGCTTTCTACACGTGAAGCTCTGGCAGACCACCTGCGAGTCCTAGTCCAGAAACATCTGTCAAGAAGATCTCAAAGATGCAACAATATCAAAATCAAAAAGACAACTGGCCAAATCCGGACAGGACAGAATCACTGCCAGCATACTGACAGAGGCCATCTACCTCCACATTGTCCACATCGTTCCTTCAAATCAGATGTCCTTCTGGTAGACCAGGAGATGTATATGTACAGTTGAAGTCGGAAATTTACATACACTTAGGTTGGAGTTTATTAAAACTCATTTTTCAGCCACTCCACAAATGTCTTGTTAACAAACTATAGTTTTGCAATGGTTAGACATCTACTTTGTGCATGGTTTATGGATCAAATCCCATTATCGGGACTCAACTTGACGACATCCGGTGAAATGGCAGAGCGCCAAATACAAAAACTAAATTATTAGAAATATTTAACTTTCATACAATCACAAGTGCAATACACAAATAAAGTTTAACTTCTTGTTAATCCAGCCACCATGTCAGATTTCAAAAGGCTTTACGGCGAAAGCAAACCCCGCTGCCATTATCTGAGGACAGCACCCCATCAAACAAACACATGACAATCATATTTCAACCCACCAGGCGCAACACAAAACTCAGAAATAACGATATAATTCATGCCTTACCTTTGAGGATCTTCTGTTGGCTCTCCAATATGTCCATAAACATCACAAATGGTGCTTTTGTTAGATTAATTCATTCGTTATATCCCCAAAATGTAAATTTATTTGGTGCGTTTAATTCAGAAAAACACCGGTTCCAACTCACCCAACATGACTACAAAGTATCTAATACATTACCTGTAATCTTGGTCCAAACATTTCAAACAACTTTCCTAATCCAACTTTAGGTATTTTAAAATGTAAATAATCAAATTTAAGACGGGATAAACTGTGTTCAATAGCGGATAAAATGAAAGTGGGGTGAGCTCCTGGTCACGCACCCCAAACAAAACAGTCCACTTGGCTATACACCCAGAAAGGAAAATGCTACTTCTGCATTACTCAAAGGAAAAACATCAACCAATTTCTAAAGACTGTTGACATCTAGTGGAAACCATAGGAACTGCAAGCATATTTCTATTAAAACAGGCTTGTCATAGAAAACTAATGGAAAACAGATTGACCTGTCTGTTATACTCACAGACATTACTCAAACAGTTTTAGAAACTTCAGAGTGTTTTCTATCCAAATCTACTAATGATATGCATATCCTAGCTTCTGGGCCTGAGAAGCAGGCAGTTTACTTTGGGCACGTTTTTCATCTGGATGGGAAAATACTGCCCCCTATCCCAGAGAGGGTTAAGACATCTACTTTGTGCATGGCACAAGTAATTTTTCAAACAATTGTTACAGACAGATTATTTCACTTATAATTCACTGTATTACAATTCCAGTGGGTCACAAGTTTACATACACTTAGTTGACTGTGCCTTTAAACAGCTTGGAAAATTCCAGAAAATTACGTCATGGCTTTAGAAACTTCTGATACGCTAATTGACATCATTTGAGTCAATTGGAGGTGTACCTGTGGATGTATTTCAAGGCCAACCTTCAAACTCAATGCCTCTTTGCTTGACATCATGGGAAAATCAAAAGTAATCAGACAAGAAACAGTACACAAGTATAAACACCATGGGACCACGCAGCCGTGATACCGCTCAGGAAGAAGACGCTTTCTGTCTCCAAGAGATGAACGTACTTTGGTGCGAAAAGTGCAAATCAATCCCAGAACAACAGCAAAGGACCTTGTGAAGATGCTGTAGGAAACAGGTACAATAGTATCTATATCCAGAGTAAAACGAGTCCTACAGTATATCGACGTAACCTGAAAGGCTGCTCAGCAAGGAAGGAGCCACTGCTCCAAAACTGCCATAAAAAAAGCGACTACGGTTTGCAACTGCATATGGGGACAAAGATTGTACTTTTTGAGAAATGTCCTCTGGTCTGATGAAACAAAAATATAAATGTTTGGCCATAATGACCATTGTTATGTTTGGAGGATAAAGGGGGAGGCTTGCAAGTCGAAGAACACCATCCCAACCGTGAAGCATGGGGTAGCAGCATCATGTTGTGGGGGTGCTTTGCTGCAGGAGGGACTGGTGCACTTCACATAATAGATGGCATCATGAGGGAGGGAAATAATGTGGATATATTGAAGCAACATCTCAAGACATCAGTCAAGAAGTTAAAGCCTGGTCACAAATGGGTCTTCCAAATAGACAACGGCCCCAAGCATACTTACAAAGATGTGGCAAAATTACTTAAGGACAACTAAGTCAAGGTATAGGAGTGGCCATCACAAAGCCCTGACCTCAATCCTATAGAAAATTTGTGGGCAGAACTGAAAAAGCATTTGTGAAAGGAGTGTGCAAGGAGTCCTACAAACCTGACTCAGTTACACCAGCTCTGTCAGGAGGAATGGACCAAAATTCACCCAACTGTGGGAAGCTTGTGGAAGGCTACGCAAAATGTTTCACCCAAGTTAAACAATTTAAAGGCAATGCTACCTAATTCTAATTGAGTGCATGTAAACTTCTAGCCCACTGGGACTGTGATGAAAGAAATAAAAGCTGAAATAAATCATTCTCTCTACTATTATTCTGACATTTCACATTCTTAAAATAAAGTGGTGATCCTAACTGACCTACGACAGGGAAATTGTACTGGGATTAAATGTCAAGAATTGTGAAAGACTGAGTTTAAATGTATTTGGTGTGAGGTGTATGTAAACTTCCGACTTCAACTGTACATGTTGACTGCATGAACTTTAGAAAAACCATGTGATCAAGTCTCCTTCAAGTCTGCTTCTCACCAACTAGTCAGCCATCGCCTGGCTAGTGGGAGCATTATTTGTCAACCAATCATTCCGTCTTAACCCCCAAAATATATACACTGTATAGCACTTGACAAAATTGTGTTTGGTATGCAGTGGCAACCTATAAAACTGTTCAGTCTTAATATGCTGTAGCCTGGGTGCGTGCCTGTGTGTGTGTGTGTGTGTGTGTGTGTGTGTGTGTGTGTGTGTGTGTGTGTGTGTGTGTGTGTGTGTCAGAGAGAGAATGAGTGAGATTGTCAACTAAATTAAATGCAAATGGCTTTCAGAACAATTCAAATAAACCCCAAACTATATCCAGTAACAGTCCTTGAACCTTCATAACAATGGCAACTTTGTCTTTATTTACATTGAACATCAGCCCAAGGTATCTGAATATTGGGAAAAGATCGTTCCCAATTTTACAGACACACTTTTACATCGCCGATAATAATCTTTTGTGGTGACATTTCTTTACAAAAAATGCATACCGCCTATAGTGAGTGTTAAACACTAGTCACACATTCTGCAAGATTTATTGTCTATTGAACAATTTAAAATTAAATACTTCCTACTTACAAAAACAGCAGTAGGAAGTCAGTTAAAGACAGTCATCATAGTTTAGCTCCAGACAAAAAACATATCCTGTTCTGCAAGTTCCTTGGTTCCAAAGATGCTGTAGTAGAGACTAGACCAAAGATGGTGGATAAACAAAGATGTACCGTTCAGACCTTTTACCATTGGAAAAAAATGTTCACTGTTCAAGTCTGCTTAAAACCTCTTAAGGATCGGACCCTTTTTTTAAATTTTTGCCTAAAATGACATACCCAAATCTAACTGCCTGTAGCTCAGGGTCTGAAGCAAGGATATGCATATTCTTGATACCATTTGAAAGGAAACACTTTGAAGATTGTGGAAATGTGAAATAAATGTAGGAGAATATTTTGTCTTTGAAATGCAAGAGAAAGGCCACAATGTATTACTCCGGTTTAGGTGCAATTTAGATTTTGTGTATGTGCAACATTTTAGACTGATCAAATGAACCATTGCATTTCCGTTCAAAATGTTGTATCAAGTCTGCCCAAACTGCCTAATTGGTTTATTGATACATTTTCTAGTTCAGAACTGTGCGCTCCCCAAAAACAATAGCATTGTATTCTTTCACTGTAATAGCTACTGTAAATTGGTTGGACAGTGCAGTTAGATTAACAAGAATTTAAGCTTTCTGCCCATATCAGATATGTCTATGTCCTGGGAAAAGCTCAACAGTCCCGTGGGGGGGAGGGGACCAATCCTGTTGGGGGTGGCCCATAGGCATCAATGCATTAGCAGCTTGGTCTAGTCTGCTTAGTTCATTATCTGCATTCATTCACCCATCTTTGTGTAATCAGTACTATGTTCCAGCAGAGGGCAGCAGTTCAGCAGTCTTTGGTTAAACTAGTCCATAATTTGTTAGTCACTGTCTGCCACAGAGAGGCATGTTTGCATAAACAGCAGTAGGAAGTCAGTTAAAGACAGTCTTATTTAGATTTGATTGGAAAGAAAGCAGATAATGGGCAGGATGTTCATCCAGCGAGAGAGACTACCCCTGACCTAATCTATAGAGACTACCCCTGACCTAGTCAAAAGAGACTACCCCTGACCTAGTCAAAAGAGACTACCCCTGAACTAGTCTATAGAGACTACCCCTGGCCTAGTCTACAGACTAACCCTGACCAAGTGTATCGAGACTACTCCTGACCTAATCTACAGTCTAACCCTGACCAAGTCTATAGACTACCCCTGACCTAATCTACAGACACTAACCCTGACCTAGTCTACAGACTAACCCTTCTAGCCCTGACCTAGTCTAAAGACATTAACCCTGACCTTGTTTACAGAGACTACCC
>NW_027002840.1:0-5946 GCF_036934945.1 Oncorhynchus masou masou | reverse complement strand
CTCTCTGCTGCTAAAGCCACTTTCTTCCACTCTAAATTCCAAGCATCTGCCTCTAACCCTAGGAAGCTCTTTGCCACCTTCTCCTCCCTCCTGAATCCTTCTCCCCCCTCCCCCTCCTCCTCTGCAGATGACTTCGTCAACCATTTTGAAAAGAAGGTCGACGACATCCGATCTCGTTGCTAAGTCAAACGACACCGCTGGTTCTGCTCACACTGCCCTACCCTGTGCTCTGACCTCTTTCTCCCCTCTCTCTCCAGATGAAATCTCGCTTCTTGTGACGGCCGGCCGCCCAACAACCTGCCCGCTTGACCCTATCCCCTCCTCTCTTCTCCAGACCATTTCCGGAGACCTTCTCCCTTACCTCACCTCGCTCATCAACTCATCCCTGACCGCTGGCTACGTCCCTTCCGTCTTCAAGAGAGCGAGAGTTGCACCCCTTCTGAAAAAACCTACATCGATCCCTCCGATGTCAACAACTACAGACCAGTATCCCTTCTTTCTTTTCTCTCCAAAACTCTTGAACGTGCCGTCCCTTGGCCAGCTCTCCCGCTATCTCTCTCAGAATGACCTTCTTGATCCAAATCAGTCAGGTTTCAAGACTAGTCATTCAACTGAGACTGCTCTTCTCTGTATCACGGGAGGCGCTCCGCACTGCTAAAGCTAACTCTCTCTCTCCTCTGCTCTCATCCTTCTAGACCTATCGGCTGCCTTCGACACTGTGAACCATCAGATCCTCCTCTCCACCCTCTCCGAGTTGGGCATCTCCCGACGCGGCCCACGCTTAGTTGCGTCCTACCTGACAGGTCGCTCCTACCAGGTGGCCTGGCAGAATCTGTCTCCTCGCCACGCGCTCACCACTGGTGTCCCCCAGGGCTCTGTTCTAGGCCCTCTCCTATTCTCGCTATACACCAAGTCACTTGGCTCTGTCATAACCTCACATGGTCTCTCCTATCATTGCTATGCAGACGACACACAATTAATCTTCTCCTTTCCCCCTTCTGTGACCAGGTGGCGAATCGCATCTCTGCATGTCTGGCAGACATATCAGTGTGGATGACGGATCACCACCTCAAGCTGAACCTCGGCAAGCCGGGCTGCTCTTTCCTCCCGGGGAAGGACTGCCCGTTCCATGATCTCGCCATCACGGTTGACAACTCCATTGTTTCCTCCTCCCAGAGCGCTGGAACCTTGGGCGTGATCCTGGACAACACCCTGTCGTTCTCAACCAACATCATGGCGGTGGCCCGTTCCTGTAGGTTCATGCTCTACAACATCCGCAGAAGTACGACCCTGCCTCACGCAGGAAGCGGCGCAGGTCCACAATCCAGGCACTTGTCATCTCCCGTCTGGATTACTGCAGCTCGCTGTTGGCTGGGCTCCCTGCCTGTGCCATTAAACCCCTACAACTCATCAGAACGCCGCAGCCAAATCTGGTGTTCAACCCCTCCCAAGTTCTCTCACGTCACCCCGCTCCTCCGCTCTCTCCACTGGCTTCCAGTTGAAGCTCGCATCCGCTACAAGACCATGGTGCTTGCCTACGGAGCTGTGAGGGGAACGGCACCGCAGTACCTCCAGGCTCTGATCAGGCCCTACACCCAAACAAGGGCACTGCGTTCATCCACCTCTGGCCTGCTCGCCTCCCTACCACTGAGGAAGTACAGTTCCCGCTCAGCCCAGTCAAAACTGTTCGCTGCTCTGGCCCCCCAATGGTGGAACAAACTCCCTCACGACGCCAGGACAGCGGAGTCAATCACCACCTTCCGGAGACACCTGAAACCCCACCTCTTCAAGGAATACCTAGGATAGGATAAAGCAATCCTTCTCACCCCCCCTTAAATGATTTAGATGCACTATTGTAAAGTGGCTGTTCCACTGATGTCAGAAGGTGAATTCACCAATTTGTAAGTCGCTCTGGATAAGAGCGTCTGCTAAATGACTTAAATGTAAATGTTATTGTGCTTTCTATAAATGCCTTCGAAATGGACTCTAAGAGCACTCATAATGCTGTATTGTATTATAGTACAGATGTATAACACTGTTCCCATAGGCGCCTGAGCAATGGAGCAAACGCGCAGCTGCACTCCCACTTACAAAATAGTGGCAAATGCATGCTTTTGCCCCCCCACTTTTCCCCAGAAAGGTATTATGATCCATTGGTTCATTTTTCATTTTCAATGATTAGTAATGTTTAAAGATACTTCCAATTTATATACAGTGCATTCAGAAACGATTCAGACCCCTTTGACTTTTACGGCATTACTCTAAAATTGATAATTGTTTTTCCCCTCATCAATCTACACACAATGACAAAAGCGAAACCCATTTTTTAGAAATGTTTGAAAATGTATTTAAAATTGAAAACTGAAATCACATTTACATAAGTATTCAGACCCAAGCTCTGTCAGTTGGATGGAGAGCTTCGTTGCATGCACAGCTATTTTCAGGTCTCTCCAGAGATGTTTGATCGGGTTTAAGTCTGAGCTCTGGCTGGGCCACTCAACGACATTCAGAGACTTGTCCCGACGCCTACTCCTGTATTGTCTTGGCTGTGTGCTTAGGGTCGTTGTCCTGTTGGAAGGTGAACCTTCGTAGTCTGAGGTCCTGAGCGCTCTGGAGCAGGATTTCATTAAGGATCTCTCTGTACTTTGCTCCATTCATCTTTCCCCTCAATCCTGACTAGTCTCCCAGTCCCCACCGCTAAAAGAAACATCCCCACAGCATGATGCTACCACTACCATGCTTCCCCATAGGGATGGTGCCAGGCTTCCTCCAGATGTGAATCTTGGCATTCAAGACAAAGAGTTCATCGATCTTGGTTTCATCATACCAGAGAATCTTGTTTCTCATGGTCTTGAGAGCCCATTTTGGCAAACTCCAAGTGGGCTGCCATGCCTTTTATTGAGTGGTGGATTCTGTCTGGCCACTCTACCATTAAGGCCTGATTGGTGGAATGCTGCAGAGATGGTTGTCCTTCTGGAAGGTTCTCCCATCTCCACAGAGGAACTCAGGAGCTCTGTCACTCTGAACCATCGGGTTCTTGGTCACCTCCCTGACCAAGGCCCTTCTCCCCCGATTGCTCAGTTTGGCCGAGAGGCTAGCTCTAGGAAGAGTCTTGGTGGTTCCAAACTTCTTCCATTTAAGAATGATGGAGGCCACTGTGTTCTGAGACCTTCAATTAGAGACATTTTTCGGTACCCTTCCCCAGACCTGTGCCTAGACACAATGCTGTTTCGGAGCTCTACGGACAATTCCTTCGACTTTATGGCTTGGTTTTTGCTCTGACATGCACTGTCAACTGTGGGACCTTATATAGACAGGTGTTTCTTTCCACATGTCCAATCAATTTAATTTATCACAGGTGGACTCCGTTAGAGTTGTAGAAAAATCTCAAGAATGATCAATGGAAACAGTTCAATTTCGAGTCTCATAGTATAAAGGTCTGAATACTTATATGTATAAGGTATGTTTTTTATTTTTAATACATTTGCAAAACATTCTAAACCTGTTTTTGCTTTATCATTATGGGGTATTGTTTGTAGATTTTTTTTTCCCCATCGAGCCTTTAGGCAAGTGAGTTAAGAACAAATTCTTATTTACAATGACAACCCACTGTTCCCCAGTAGGCCAACTGCCTTGTTCAGGGGCAGAACGACAGATTTTTTTAAAACCTTTAGAATAGAGGTTGTAACGTAATAAAATAAGGAAGCGGTCTGAATACTTTTTCCACATCTGAAAGCACTGTAGATTTATGGAACAGATCTATGATTTTACCAACCCCATAGATTGGAGATGGGCAGAACCACAATCCTTCCATCTGGCCAGGCACTCTGTGTATGTGTGTTTAGGGGTGGGTGTCAAGACGAACCCCAACAGATAAGATAAACTGGTGCGAGGGCCTGCCCCCTGGGCCCTGAGCCAGTCTCTCCAAATGGCCTCCGTTGGTTGTCAGATTCCTGTCTGACACCGCCAGCGTCCGGGGCTCCCAACTCCCCTTCTTCCCAACCCTAACCTCCCCATCTCCACATTGACAGGACACTGTCACACTGTGTCTGAGTTATGGGCTGTGAGGACTCACCCTGTCAGAACCCTTACACACAGGACCCTACACATAGAGAGGGTGCGAAATGGAATTGACCCGAGGTTGTGAGAAGTTTGGAATTGGACCTGATGGGAAGAGAGAGCAGTGAAAAGGTGTGCAGGGACAGATAGAGGAAACTGAGACAGGACTCTCATTCATTCAGTCAGAGTGGCCCAGTAAGGAGAGCGGAAATATTGTAGCGGGGGCTCTTGAGTGGCAGGGCTGAGGTGACACACAGACACACAGCAGTCAGAGGAAAAAAAGACCTACCTTGTGAAGCAGGTTCCTGAGACAGGTCTTTCTGCAGGTCTCCAGTCTGGGCCACCAGCTCATTACAGATGGTCTGGGCTTCCTCCTTAGGATCCAGGGACAACACCAGCTGGGGAGTGGAGAGAGGGAGAGAGTCCAGTCCAAAGAACAACCACAAGCCCCTACACTATACCTTGGCACTTCTTTTGATCTGAAAGTAATTGGATAAGTGTATGCAGTATGGCTAGATTTTAATAGTGAGCTTTCAGTTAGACACTATAGCACTTATTGATCAGTCCTTAGCCTGGTGCACACAAACACGCGTACCTCAGAGGCTCGACGGGGGGGGATGGGGGGGTCGGCTGATGACGTCCTGCACGGTCTCGGTCAGGCAGCAGCGCTGCTGCCGCAGGCTAATCAGGAAGTTCTACAGCTCCTCACTCCTACAGGGAAGGACGCAGACACCATTATTAGACAGCTTCTCACTTACGGTAGACGACAATGAGCCAAAACCTCAAACAGGACATGGTTGTGGTACACTTCCAGCCAACTCGGTGTTGATGAGTCTCTTCACACTTCGACCCCAAGTGTGTTTTAAGTATGACGGTCTGAGCTTAATTGTGTGGGTGAGCAGCACAACCCGTGTCCCTCCCAAACTCGGTCCTGGGGCCCCCCCGTGTCCCTCCCAAACTCAGTCCTGGGGCAGCTCCGCAGTGCACATTTTTGTTTTTGCCCAAGAACTACTCAGCTGCTTCAAATGATCAAAGCTTGATGATGGCAAAAACCAAAATGTGCACATGGGGGGAGGCCCCAGGACCAAGTTTGGGAAACCCTGCCCTATACAATACGGTACAGTGCACCTAAACCAGGAGGGAGGGAAAGAGAGGCTGCCTGCAGCAGACAGACATCTTCCCCTCTGCTCTCCTATCCCTGTACTAAGTGTAGCAACGAGAGCCTATCAGTCTTTGGTGTGATAGATAAACTAACAGCGCTAAAGTCCCAGGTCACCGTGGAGGAGATAGTAACTCCAATCTGACTGACACTGTTTACACGGCAAGCTGACAGAGTGTGGGCATCACAAAACGGCTGCTACACATGCAGGGAAAGGTACCATTTCAAATCAAATAACCCGCCAACGAACACAGGACAGCGGAGCGATAGCAGCAACAACAACAAATGGAGCCTTGATGAACATGATGTACAAATCATTTGGATGTGACGTTTCTTTTTTCGTTTCAATTTTTGTTGTTGTATATATTATACTGTCGTTTTTGAGTTATGAGGGGAAATACTGGACATTGGCCACACACAGGGTCTTATGTATTTGTCTGTTGTGTAGCGGTCAGTTGGGTTTGACTATCTGTGTCAGTTGTCCCCCGGTATGAAAATCTCTGTCCCCCTGTCCACCCATCTGTCTGTCAGTACATTTTGTCATGTACTGCAGGTGGAAAGCCATCTAACATACACTACATGGCCAAAAGAATGTGGACACACTTTCAAATGAGTGGATTTTGCTATTTCAGCCACAGCCATTGCTGACAGGTGTATACAATTGAGCAGACAGCCATGCAATCTCCATAGGATAATATTGGAAGTAGAATGGCCCGTACGGAGGAGCT
>NW_027002839.1:0-5946 GCF_036934945.1 Oncorhynchus masou masou | reverse complement strand
AGGCAAGTTATCCATTTAGTTCCAGAACACTACAGTACAGGCAAGTTATCCATTTAGTTCCAGAACACTACAGTACAGGCAAGTTATCCATTTAGTTCCAGAACACTACAGTACAGGCAAGTTATCCATTTAGTTCCAGAACACTACAGTACAGAGCAAGTTATCCATTTAGTTCCAGAACACTACAGTACAGGCAAGTTATCCATTTAGTTCCAGAACACTACAGTACAGGCAAGTTATCCATTTGAGTTCCAGAACACTACAGTACAGGCAAGCTGTCCATTTAGTTCCAGAACACTACAGTACAGGCAAGCTAAATCAGGCACATGTAACATATTTGGACAAACACACTACTGTTTGGATCCAGCGGGTCTGTTATGTGCTCTGTCCATCCAGCTGACCCCAGAACAGCCCTGAGCTGAGAGGGACTGGACCGGGGCCAGAGAACACTAGGCTGTTATATTACAAAGTGCTCTTATAAATAGACATGTTATGCTCCCTCCATCCCTCTCTCTCTCTCTCTCTCTCTCTCCATCCCACTCTCTCTCTCTCTCTCCATCCCACTCTCTCTCTCTCTCTCTCTCTCTCTCTCTCTCTCCATCCCACTCTCTCTCTCTCTCTCTCTCATCTCATCTCTCTCTCTCTCTCTCTCTCATCCCACTCTCTCTCTCTCTGTCTCTCTCTCTCTCCATCCCACTCTCTCTCTCTCTCTCTCTCTCTGCAGCTATCTCTCACCTTCTCTCTGTGCCCATCTCCCCCACTCTCTCTCTCTCCATCCCACTCTATCTCTCCATCCCACTCTCTCTCTCCATCCCTCTCTCTCTCTCTCTCTCTCTCTCTGCAGCTATCTCTCACCTTCTCTCTGCGCCCATCTCCCCCTTTCTCTCTCTCTCTGTCTCTCCCTGCACCTATCCCCCTTCCTTTCTCTCTCTCTCTCTGCGCCTATCTCCCCCTTCCTTTCTCTCTCTCTCTGCACCTATCTCCCCCTTCCTTTCTCTCTCTCTCTGCGCCTATCTCCCCCTTCCTCTCTCTCTCTCTCCTCTGCGCTCATATCTCCCCTCTTTTCTCTCTCTCTGTCTCTCCCTGCGCCTATCTCCCTTCCTTTCTCTCTCTGCGTCTCCCTCTCTCTCAAATGACAGCAATGAAGTTGTCAAGACAGCTCAAACAGCCTCTGGACAGACTATAGTTTAATCACCTTATAATATGACTCAGACTATAGTTTAATCACCTTATAATATGACTCAGGCTATAGTTTAATCATCTTATAATATGACTCAGACTATAGTTTAATCACCTTATAATATGACTCAGACTATAGTTTAATCACCTTATAATATGACTCAGACTATAGTTTAATCACCTTATAATATGACTCAGACTATAGTTTAATCACCTTATAATATGACTCAGACTATAGTTTAATCACCTTATAATATGACTCAGACTATAGTTTAATCACCTTATAATATGACTCAGACTATAGTTTAATCACCTTATAATATGACTCAGACTATAGTTTAATCACCTTATAATATGACTCAGACTATAGTTTAATCACCTTATAATATGACTCAGACTATAGTTTAATCACCTTATAATATGACTCAGACTATAGTTTAATCACCTTATAATATGACTCAGACTATAGTTTAATCACCTTATAATATGACTCAGACTATAGTTTAATCACCTTATAATATGACTCAGGCTATAGTTTAATCACCTTATAATATGACTCAGACTATAGTTTAATCACCTTATAATATGACTCAGACTATAGTTTAATCACCTTATAATATGACTCAGACTATAGTTTATTCACCTTATAATATGACTCAGACTATAGTTTAATCACCTTATAATATGACTCAGACTATAGTTTAATCACCTTATAATATGACTCAGACTATAGTTTAATCACCTTATAATATGACTCAGACTATAGTTTAATCACCTTATAATATGACTCAGACTATAGTTTAATCACCTTATAATATGACTCAGACTATAGTTTAATCACCTTATAATATGACTCAGACTATAGTTTAATCACCTTATAATATGACTCAGACTATAGTTTAATCACCTTATAATATGACTCAGACTATAGTTTAATCACCTTATAATATGACTCAGACTATAGTTTAATCACCTTATAATATGACTCAGACTATAGTTTATTCACCTTATAATATGACTCAGACTATAGTTTAATCACCTTATAATATGACTCAGACTATAGTTTAATCACCTTATAATATGACTCAGACTATAGTTTATTCACCTTATAATATGACTCAGGCTATAGTTTATTCACCTTATAATATGACTCAGACTATAGTTTATTCACCTTATAATATGACTCACAGGTTATAGTTTATTCACCTTATAATATGACTCAGACTATAGTTTATTCACCTTATAATATGACTCAGACTATAGTTTAATCACCTTATAATATGACTCAGACTATAGTTTAATCACCTTATAATATGACTCAGGCTATAGTTTATTCACCTTATAATATGACTCAGACTATAGTTTAATCACCTTATAATATGACTCAGGCTATAGTTTAATCACCTTATAATATGACTCAGGCTATAGTTTAATGTTAAAGTGGCTAGTGATACATGTATTACATAAGGATGCAGTCGATGATATAGAGTACAGTATATACGTATGCATATGAGATGAATAATGTAGGGTAAGTAACATTATATAAGGTAGCATTGTTTAAAGTGGCTAGTGATATATTTACATCATTTCCCATCACTTCCCATTATTAAAGTGGCTGGAGTCGTGTCAGTGTGTTGGCAGCAGCCACTCAATGTTAGTGGTGGCTGTTTAACAGTCGGATGGCCTTGAGATAGAAGCTGTTATTCAGTCTCTCGGTCCCAGCTTTGATGCACCTGTACTGACCTCGCCTTCTGGATGATAGCGGCGTGAACAGGCAGTGGCTCCTCGGGTGGTTGATGTCCTTGATGATCTTTATGGCCTTCCTGTAACATCGGGTGGTGTAGGTGTCCTGGAGGGCAGGTAGTTTGCCCCCGGTGATGCGTTGTGCAGGCCTCACTACCCTGGAGAGCCTTACGGTTGAGGGCGGAGCAGCTGCCAGTGACCAGGCGGTGGCCGCCCAGGATGCTCTCGATTGTGCATCTGTAGAAGTTTGTGAGTGCTATGACAAGCCGAATTTCTTCAGCCTCCTGAGGTTGAAGAGGCGCTGCTGCGCCTTCTTCACGATGCTGTCTGTGTGAGTGGACCAACTCAGTTTGTCTGTGATGTGTATGCCGAGGAACTTAAAACTTGCTACTCTCTCCACTACTGTTCCATCGATGTGGATAGGGGTGTTCCCTCTGCTGTTTCCTGAAGTCCACAATCATCTCCTTAGTTTTGTTGACGTTGAGTGTGAGGTTATTTTCCTGACACCACACTCCAGGGCCCTCACCTCCTCCCCAGGCCGTCTCGCGTTGTTGGTAATCAAGCCTACCACTGTTGTGTCGTCCGCAAACTTGATGATTGAGTTGGAGGCGCGGCCCACGCAGTCGTGGGTGAACAGGGAGTACAGGAGAGGGCTCAGAACGCACCTTGTGGGGTCTCCCAGTGTTGAGGATCAGCGGGGAGGAGATGTTGTTACCTACCCTCACCACCTGGGCGGCCCGTCAGGAAGTCCAGTACCCAGTTGCACAGGGCGGGGTCGAGACCCAGGGTCTCGAGCTTGATGACGAGCTTGGAGGGTACTATGGTGTTGAATGCCGAGGCTGTAGTCGATGAACAGCATTCTCACATAGGTATTCCTCTTGTCCAGATGGGTTAGGGCAGTGTGCAGTGTGGTTGAGATTGCATCGTCTGTGGACCTATTTGAGCGGTAAGCAAATTGGAGTGGGTCTAGGGTGTCAGGTAGGGTGGAGGTGATATGGTCCTTGACTAGTCTCTCAAAGCACTTCATGATGACGGAAGTGAGTGCTACGGGGCGGTAGTCGTTTAGCTCAGTTACCTTAGCTTTCTTGGGAACAGGAACGATGGTGGCCCTCTTGAAGCATGTGGGAACAGCAGACTGGTATAGGGATTGATTGAATATGTCCGTAAACACACCAGCCAGCTGGTCTGCGCATGCTCTGAGGGCGCGGCTGGGGATGCCGTCTGGGCCTGCAGCCTTGCGAGGGTTAACACGTTTAAATGTTTTACTCACCTCGGCTGCAGTGAAGGAGAGACCGCATTTTTCCGTTGCAGGCAGTGTCAGTGGCACTGTATTGTCCTCAAAGCGGGCAAAAAAGTTATTTAGTCTGCCTGGGAGCAAGACATCCTGGTCCGTGACTGGGCTGGATTTCTTCCTGTAAGTCCGTGATTGACTGTAGACCCTGCCACATGCCTCTTGTGTCTGAGCCGTTGAACTGGGATTCTACTTTGTCTCTGTACTGACGCTCAGCTTGTTTGATAGCCTTACGGAGGGAATAGCTGCACTGTTTGTATTCGGTCATAGACTATAGTTTAATCACCTATAATATGACTCAGGCTATAGTTTAATCACCTTATAATATGACTCAGACTATAGTTTAATCACCTTATAATATGACTCTAGGCTATAGTTTAATCACCTTATAATATGACTCAGGCTATAGTTTAATCACCTTATAATATGACTCAGACTATAGTTTAATCACCTTATAATATGACTCAGACTATAGTTTAATCACCTTATAATATGACTCAGACTATAGTTTAATCACCTTATAGTATGACTCAGACTATAGTTTATTCACCTTATAATATGACTCAGACTATAGTTTAATCACCTTATAATATGACTCAGACTATAGTTTAATCACCTTATAATATGACTCAGACTATAGTTTAATCACATATAATATGACTCAGACTATAGTTTAATCACACTTATAATATGACTCAGACTATGGTTTAATCACCTATATATGACTCAGACTATAGTTTAATCACCTTATAATATGACTCAGGCTATAGTTTAATCACCATATAGTATAGATGTTAATGTATATATGCAGACTATGGTTTAATCACACTTATAATATGACTCCAGACTATAGTTTATAGTCACCTATATATGACTCAGACTATAGTTTAATCACCTTATAATATGACTCAGAACTATAGTTTAATCACCTTATAATATGACTCAGGCTATAGTTTAATCACCTTATAATATGACTCAGACTATAGTTTATCACACTATAATATGACTCAGACTATAGTTTATATCACCTTATAATATAGACTCATGACTATAGTTTAATCACCTTATAATATGACTCAGGCTATAGTTTAATCACCTTATATGTGACTCAGACTATAGTTTATTCACCTTATAATATGACTCAGACTATAGTTTAATCACCTTATAATATGAACTCAGACTATAGTTTAATCACCTATATAATATGACTCAGACTATAGTTTAATCACCTTATAATATGACTCAGGCTATAGTTTAATCACCTTATAATATGACTCAGACTATAGTTTTATCACCTTATAATATGACTCAGGCTATAGTTTACATCACCTTATAATATGACTCAGGCCATAGTTGTCACCTTATATGAAACAGGCTATGATTTAAATGCACCTTATAATATGACTCAGACTATAGTTTAATCACCTTATAATATTGACTCAGGCTATAGTTTAATCACCTTATAATACATGACTCAGGCTATAGTTTAATCACCTTATAATATAAAATGTAAACGTATAATATGACCTAGACTATAGCTTAATCACCTTATAATATGACTCAGGGCTATAGTTTAATCACCTTATAATATAAATGTAAATGTATAACATGACCCAGGCTATAGTTTAATCACCTTATAATATGACTCAGACTATAGTTTAATACCTTATAATATGCTCAGACTATAGTTTAATTATACCTTATAATATGACTCAGACTATAGTTTAATCACC